>NW_026600627.1:0-50000 GCF_029448725.1 Salvelinus fontinalis | reverse complement strand
TAACAGACACTCTTATCCAGAGCGAATTACATGAGCATTGGGGGTTAAGTGCCGTTCTCAAGGGTACATTGGCAAATTTTTCACTTAGATGGCTCTGGGATTTGAACCAGCAACCTTTTGGTTACTGGCCAAATGCTCTTAACTACTAGGCTACCTGCCCACAGCAACTGGCATTTGATTACAAGACTTTGGAAAAGAGAAAAGAGGTGGTAGGCCATTATAAAGTACAACGTGGTGGTGGTGATGGTGGTGTGGGGTGGTGGTGGTGATGATGATGGTGTGGGGGTGGTGGTGGTGATGGTGGTGGTGGTGGTGGTGATGATGATGGTGGGGGGGTGGTGGTGGTGATGGTGTGGTGATGGTGGTTGTGATGGTGGTGGTGGTGGTGATGATGGTGGTGGTGGTGGTGGTGGTGATGATGGTGGTGATGGTGATGATGGTGTGGGGGTGGTGGTGGTAATGATGATGGTGGGGGGGTGGTGGTGGTGATGATGATGGTGTGAGGGTGGTGGTGGTGATGGTGTTGGTGGTGGTGGTGGTGATGATGGTGGTGATGATGGTGGTGATGATGGGGGTGGTGATGGTGGTGGTGGTGGTGATGATGGTGGTGGTGGTGGTAGTGGTGGTGATGATGGTGGTGGTGGTGATGATGGTGGTGGTGGTGATGATGGTGGTGGTGGTGGTAGTGGTGGTGATGATGGTGGTGGTGATGGTGGTAGTGATGGTGGTGGTGGTGGTAGTAGTGGTGGTGATGGTGGTGGTGGTGGTGGTGGTGGTAGTGTGGGGGGTGGTGGTAGTGGTGGTAGTGTAGGGGGTGGTGGTGATGGTGGGTGTGGTAGTGGTGGTGATGGTGGTAGTGGTGGTAGTGTGGGGGGTGGTGGTGATGGTGGCAGTGTGGGGGGTAGTGGTGATGATGGTGGTAGTGTGGGGGGTGGTGGTGATGGTGGTTGTGGTAGTGGTGGTGATGGTGGTAGTGTGGGGGGTAGGCGTGGTGATGGTGATGGTGGTGATGGTGATGGTGTGGGGGGTGGTGGGTTTCTAACTTTAATTTACATGTTGATAGATTTGACTGGTATGGTGATGGTGGTGGTGGTAGTGGTGGTGATGGTGGTGATGGTGGTAGTGTGGGGGTGGTGGTGATGGTGGTAGTGTGGGGAGTGGTGGTGGTGGTGGTGGTGGTAGTGGTGGTGATGGTGGTAGTGTGGGGGTGGTGGTGATGGTGGTAGTGTGGGGGGTGGTGGTGATGGTGGTGGTGGTGGTGATGGTGGTAGTGTGGGGGGTGGTGGTAGTGGTGGTAGTGTGGGGGGTGGTGGTGGTGGTGGTAGTAGTGTGGGGGGTGGTAGTGTGGGGGTGGTGGTAGTGTGGGGGGGGGGGGTGGTGATGGTGGTGGTGGTAGTGTGGGGGGTGGTGGTGATGGTGGTGGTGGTAGTATGGGGGGTGGTGGTGATGGTGGTGGTTGTAGTGTGGGGGGTGGTGGTGGTGATGGTAGTGTGGGGGTGGTGGTGATGGTGGTGGTTGTAGTGTGGGGGGTGGTGGTGATGGTGGTGGTGGTAGTGTGGGGGGTGGTGGTGATGGTGGTGGTGGTAGTATGGGGGTGGTGGTGATGGTAGTTTGGGGGTGGTGGTGATGGTGGTGGTTGTAGTGTGGGGGGTGGTGGTGATGGTGGTGGTTGTAGTGTGGGGGGTGGTGGTGATGGTGGCAGTGTGGGGGGTAGTGGTGGTGATGGTGGTGGCAGTGTGGGGGGTGGTGGTAGTGGTGGAGGTGGTGGTAGTGGTGGTGCTGGTGGTAGTGGTGGTTTTGGTGGTAGTGCGGGGGGTGGTGGTGATGGTGGTGGTGGTGGTGGTGGTGGTGGTGGTAGTGGTGGTAGTGGTGGTGATGGTGGTGGTGGTGGTGGTAGTGGTGGTGGTGGTGGTGGTGGTGGTGGTGGTGGTGGTGGTGGTGGTGGTGGTGGTAGTGGTGGTGGTGGTGGTGGTGGTGGTAGTGGTGGTGATGATGGTGATGGTTGTAGTGTGGGGGTGGTGGGGGTAGTGGTGGTGATGGTGGTAGTGGTGGTGATGGTGGTAGTGTGGGGGGTGGTGGTGAGGGAGGTGGTGGTAGTGATGGTGGTAGTGGTGGTGATGGTGGTAGTGTGGGGGGTGGTGGTGATGGAGGTGGTGGTAGTGGTGGTGATGGTAGTAGTGTGGGGGGTGGTGGTGGTGGTAGTGGTGGTTATGGTGGTAGTGTGGGGGGTAGGCGTGGTGATGGTGATGGTGGGAGTGGTGGTGATGGTGGTAGTGATGGTGGTAGTGGTGGTGATGGTGGGAGTGGTGGTGATGGTGGTAGTGGTGGTGGTGGTGGTGGTGGTGGTAGTGATGGTGGTAGTGGTGGTGATGGTGGGAGTGGTGGTTATGGTGGTAGTGGTGGTTATGGTGGTAGTGGTGGTAGTGATGGTGGTAGTGGTGGTGATGGTGGTAGTGGTGGTGGTGGTGGTAGTGATGGTGGTAGTGGTGGTGATGGTGGTAGTGTGGGGGGTGGTGGTAGTGGTGGTGGTAGTGGTGGTGGTGGTGGTGGTAGTGGTGGTGACTGTGGTAGTGGGTGTGGTGATGGTAGTGTGGGGGGTGGTGGTAGTGCTGGTGGTGGTGGTGGTAGTGGTAGTGGTGGTGGTGATGGTGGTAGTGGTGGTGGTGGTGGTGGTGGTAGTGGTGGTGGTGGTAGTGGTGGTGGTGGTGGTAGTGGTGGTGGTGATGGTGGTAGTGGTGGTGATGGTGGTAGTGATGATGGTAGTGGTGGTGATGGTGGTAGTGTGGGGGGTGGTGGTAGTGGTGGTGGTGGTGGTAGTGGTGGTGGTGGTAGTGGTGGTTATGGTGGTAGTGTGTGGGGTGATGGTGGTAGTGATGGTGGTAGTGATGGTGGTAGTGGTAGTGATGGTGGTAGTGTGGGGGGTGGTGGTAGTGTGGGGGGTGATGGTGGTAGTGATGGTGGTAGTGGTGGTGATGGTAGTAGTGGTGGTGATGGTGGTAGTGTGGGGGGTGATGGTGGTAGTGATGGTGGTAGTGGTGGTGATGGTGGGAGTGGTGGTGATGGTGGTAGTGGTGGTGATGGTGGGAGTGGTGGTGATGGTGGGAGTGGTGGTGGTAGTGGTAGTGATGGTGATGGTGTGGGGGGTGGTGGGTTTCTAACTTTCATTTACATGTTGATAGATTTGACTGGTAGGGGAGGGCTCTCTCAGTATTCTACCATTGGGTGCTTTTTATTTGTGCTGTTTTGGGAAAGTGATGCGTTGCACTCCATTGGTCCATGCAAATTGCATCCTGGCCCCAGAAATGTAATGAACACCACCTGTTATTATTTTACTCAATAACATACAAGTAGCTCAAGATCATCTGGGGAAGACTGTGCAGCAAACACTCTACTCAAGTGTCTCTTCAGTCTTCCTTATTCAGTCTGTCTCAGTATATTGCCTATGTGTATGAATCAGCAGTGAGGCAGTAGTTTTGCACAGACAGTGTGCTGGAGAATGCAAGTCACGAGTGGAAAAGGTTGTGATGATGTCACCAAGGAGATAAGGCTGTGTTGTCACCAAGTGGATAAGGCTATGAAGATGTCACCAGTGGATAAGGCTATGATGATGTCACCAAGTGGTTAAGGCTGTGATGATGTCACCAAGGAGATAAGGCTGTGTTGTCACCAAGGAGATAAGGCTGTGATGATGTCACCAGTGGATAAGGCTGTGACACACACACACACACGGTCAGCATATTATGTATACACAGACAGAGACAAATGCACATTTAAAAAGAGACACACAGGCTATGAAGATGTCACCAAGTGGTTAGTAAGGCTGTGATGATGTCACCAGTGGAGAAGGCTATGATGATGTCACCAAGTGGTTAGTAAGGCTGTGATGATGTCACCAGTGGATAAGGCTGTGATGATGTCACCAGTGGATAAGGCTATGAAGATGTCACCAGTGGATAAGGCTATGATGATGTCACCAGTGGAGAAGGCTATGATGATGTCACCAGTGGAGAAGGCTATGATGATGTCACCAAGTGGTTAGGAGATAAGGCTGTGATGATGTCACCGGTGGATAAGGCTGTGATGATGTCATCAGTAGATAAGGCTGTGAAGATGTCACCAGTGGATAAGGCTGTGATGATGTCACCAGTGGATAAGGCTATGATGATGTCACCAGTGGATAAGGCTATGAAGATGTCACCAGTGGATAAGGCTATGATGATGTCACCAGTGGATAAGGCTATGAAGATGTCACCAGTGGAGAAGGCTGTGATGATGTCACCAGTGGATAAGGCTATGAAGATGTCACCAGTGGATAAGGCTATGAAGATGTCACCAGTGGAGAAGGCTATGATGATGTCACCAGTGGATAAGGCTGTGACGATGTCACCAAAGGGGATAATAGATGCAGTTAAGGGGTTGATTGATGCAGTGTTCCATTGACCAGATTGGCGCACTTTCAACAAATGTGATCTAACAAGATACGATATTCATCAAATCTTTCATGATATTTAAAAAAAAAAATGTTTATCCCCAATTGGGTCTTGTCTCATGGCTGCAACTCCCGCACGGACTCGAGAGAGGCGAATGTCGAGAGCCGTGCATCCTCCAAAACAACCCAACCAGGCCGCACTGCTTCTTGACACAATGCTCACTTCACCTGGAAGCCAGCCGCACCAATGTGTCACAGGAAACAGCGTATACCTGGCGACCAGGTCAGTGTGCACTGCGCCCGGCCCGCCACAGGAGTTGATAGTGCGTGATGGGGCAAGGACATCCCTGCCGGCCAAACCCTGTGGTAGTCACAACAACACACCAGCCCAACCATGAATGGGAAGCCAAAGATAACAGGAATCACTTTGTTGACGGTGAGAAGGATCCGAACCTTGAGTTCAGGGTCACAAGATGCTCCAAAAACAATCCCTTTATCTGTTTCATATTCTAAACTTCACCAGAACCAATCCTCATTCCATCCTTGTTCTCCTGCAGCATTGTGAAACATGAAGTCCTTTTCTGCTCCCTCATAGAGCAGTTTAGCATGATTTAGCATTTGCCTAAGGGCCCCCCTGTCCCTGTCAGATGTGGTGATTGGTTGATTCCAACTGCCCATACAGAGACACCCCTCTAATGATTCACTATTACTCAGCATGGGGGTGGAGTATGATGATGTCAGAGGACAGGAGTGTTCTATTCTATTCTATTCCATTCCATTCAGTTCTAATATATTCTATTCCATTCCATTCAGTTCTAATATATTCTATTCCATTCCATTCTATTCAGTTCTGATCTATTCTATTAAATTATAATCTATTCCATTCCATTCTATTCTATTCTATTCCATTCTGTTCTACTCTATTCTATTCCATTCAGTTCTAATATATTCTATTCCATTCTATTCAATTATAATATATTGTATTCCATTCCAATCTATTCAGTTCTGATCTGTTCTATTCAGTTCTGATCTATTCTATTCAATTAAGTTCTATTCGGTTCTAATCTATTCTATTCCATTCCATTCAGTTCTAATCTAACCTATTCCATTCCATTCAGTTCTAATCTATTCTATTCCATTCCATTCAGTTCTAATCTATTATATTCTAATCCAGTCCATTCCATTCAGTTATAATCTATTCTAGTCCATTCCATTCTATTCAGTTCTAATCTATTCTATTCTAATCCAGTCCATTCCATTCAGTTCTAATCTATTCTAGTCCATTCCATTCTATTCAGTTCTAATCTATTATATTCTATCACATCATACATGGCAGACCACAGCTGAGCTTCACCACAACTCTTATAACCCTGCCTCTTAAAGTCAGCACGTTGTAATTTGTCATTTAAAAGCCTCCAAACTGCCCCTGAATTCCCCCTGGCTACCCTTGACTATCCCTTTAACTAGAGAAGCTTGTCAACATCCACAGTACAATAACAGAAAACATGGGAAGAAGACTTTAGGCATCTGTGTGGTGCATTAGGATGGTGAGGGTTTTATGAAGGTCTAGCCAACATCACTGTAGGACATACAGTAAACTAGGTAAGGAGGTAAGGAGATAACGTCGTGGTAACATCGTTGTCTCATCCAGAACACCATTAAGGATTTTACCCACAGGGACAAATCACTCATAATAGTCTTATGGAAAGATATCAGGGAAATTCCTTTAACGTAGACAAAAGCAGAGGTAAAAATACCATTCCTGAATAAATTGCTGTGATTCAACTGATAATAATCTGAGGTCAACGGATCTCAGGAAAGCTCTTCAAGACAAGAATACTAGAGTAAATGTATTCCTGAAATATCTCCCCTCTCTATATTTAACTGAATAACAATAGTCTGACGTGAATGGAGCTCAGCTACTAGCCAGTCACATGCTCTCTCCTCTGCAGGAGCACAATAAGCTTATCCAGCTCAGTAACATCACATCTGATTGGCTCAACACAAAACAAGTAGTTTAAACTGTAGATATATTCCTATGACACCCTCTGTATGGCCATGTGAGGTGACTTTAGTACCTCTTGCGTATGTCCGAGTTGAGGGTCTTCTTGTTGGCGGTGCCTTCCTGGTGCAGGGCTTTCTCCAGGGAGAGGGAGAGGTGGGCTTCCCGGACGGGCAGGGGCAGCACCAGGGTGTCCTGGGTCACGGGGAGGGTCTCTCCCTCCCCACCCTGCACCCGGCCCAGGTGCTGCTTGGCATAGTCAAATCCCTGGACAGGCTGTAGGGAGGACGCAGGGGGGAGAGAGATGAGTGGAAACAGGTGAGTGATGGATGCAAGCTTACCGTCTCAATGGCCATCTAATGGCACACACACACACACACACACACACACACACGGTCAGCATATTATGTATACACAGACAGAGACAAATGCACATTTAAAAAGAGACATACACACATTTAAAGAGACATACTAAACTTGCGAAGGTGGTAAATGACCTTTTAATGGCGTCAGACCGAGGCTCTGCATCTATCCTCGTGCTCCTAGACCTTAGAGCTGCTTTTGATACCATCGATCACCACATTCTTTTGGAGAGATTGGAAACCTAAATTGGTCTACACTGACAAGTTCTGGCCTGGTTTAGATCTTATCTGTCGGGAAGATTTCAGTTTGTCTCTGTGAATGGTTTGTCCTCAAATCAACTGTAAATTTCAGTGTTCCTCAAGGCTCCATTTTAGGACCACTATTGTTTTCACTATATATTTTACCTCTAGGTGATGTCATTCGGGAACATAATGTTAACTTTCACTGCTATGCAGACGACACACATCTGTACATTTCGATGAAACATGGGGAACCCCCAACATTGCCCTTCCTGGAAGCCTGTGTTTCAGACATAAGGAAGTGGATGGCGGCAAATTGTCTACTTTTAAACTTGAACAAAACAGAGATGCTTGTTCTAGGTCCCACTAGGTCCCAAGAAACAAAGAGATATTCTGTTGAATCTGACAACTAATCTTGATGGTTGTACTGTCGTCTCAAATAAAACTGTGAATGACCTCGGCGTTGCTCTGGACCCTGATCTCTCTTTTGACGAACATATCAAGACTGTTTCAACGACAGCTTTTTTCCATCTATGTAACATTGCCAAAATCAGAAACTTTCTGTCCAAAATTATGCAGAAAAAGTAATCCATGCTTTTGTCACTTCTAGGTTAGACTACTGCAATGCTCTCCTTTCCGGCTACCCGGATAAAGCACTAAATAAACTTCAGTTAGTGCTAAACACGGCTGCTAGAATCTTGATTAGAACCAAAAAATGTGATCATATTACTCCAGTGCTAGCCTCTCTACAATGGCTTCCTGTTAACGCAAGGGCTGATTTCAAGGTTTTACTGCTAACCTACAAAGCATTAAATGGGCTTGCTACTACCTATCTTTCTGATTTGGTCCTGCCGTACATACCTACACGTACGCTACGGCCACAAGACGCAGGCCTCCTTACTGTCCCCTAGAATTTCTAAGCAAACAGCTGGAGACAGGGCTTTCTCCTAGAGTTCAATTTTTATGGAATGGTCTGCCTATAAATGTGAGAGACGCAGACTCGGTCTCAACCTTTAAGTCTTTATTGAAGACTCATCTTTTCAGTAGGTCCTATGATTGAGTGTAGTCTGGCCCAGGAGTGTGAAGGTGAACGGAAAGGCACTGGAGCAACGAACCGCCCTTGCTGTCTCTGCCCTGCCGGTTCCCCTCTCTCCACTGGGATTCTCTGCCTCTAACCCTATTACAGGGGCTGAGTCACTGGCTTACTGGTGCTCTTTCATGCCGTCCCTAGGAGGGGTGCGTCACTTGAGTGGGCTGAGTCACTGACGTGATCTTCCTGTCTGGGTTGGCGCCCCCCCCTTGGGTGTGTGCAGTGGGGAGATCTTCGTGGGCTATACTCAGCCTTGTCTCAGGATGGTAAGTTGGTGGTTGAAGATATCCCTCTAGTGGTGTGGGGGCTGTGCTTTGGCAGTGGGTGGGATTATATCTTTCCTGTTTGGCCCTGTCCAAGGGTATTGTCAGACGGGGCCATGGTGTCTCCCCTCCTGTCTCAGCCTCCAGTATTTATGCTGCAATAGTTTATGTGTCGGGGGGCTAGGGTCAGTCTGTTATATCTGAAGTATTTCTCTTGTCTTATCCGGTGTCCTGTGTGAATTTAAGTATGCTCTCTCTAACTCTCTCTCTCTCTTTCTTTCTTTCTTTCTTTCTTTATCTCAGAGGACATGAGCCCTAGGACCATGCCTCAGGACTACCTGGCCTGATGACTCCTTGCTGTCCCCAGTCCACCTGGTCGTGCTGCTGCTCCAGTTTCAACTGTACTGCCTGCGGCTATGGAACCCTGACCTGTTCACCGGACGTGCTACCTGTCCCAGACCTGCTGTTTTCAACTCTCTAGAGACAGCAGGAGCGGTAGAGATACTCTGAATGATCGGCTATGAAAAGCAACCTGACATTTACTCCTGAGGTGCTGACCTAATGCACCCTCTACAACCACTGTAATTATTATTATTTGACCATGCTGGTCATCTATGAACACTTGAACATCTTGGTCATGTTCTGTTATAATCTCCACCCGGCACAGCCAGAAGAGGACTGGCCGCCCCTCACAGCCTGGTTCCTCTCTAGGTTCTGACCTTTCTAGGGACTTTTTCCTAGCCACCGTGCTTCTACACCTGCATTGCTTGCTGTGTGGGGTTTTAGGCTGGGTTTCTGTACAGCACTTTGTGACATCAGCTGATGTAAGAAGGGCTTTATAAATACATTTGATTGATTGATATACACATTTAAAGAGACATACAGGCAGTCAGACAGACACACACATTCAGACAGAAAACCGAAATGCCTAAATGACTTTTCCGAACTCTAGTTCATGTATTAATGGGATATCTATCCTGTGTCTTGAACTCCATACACGTCGTTTTTTTGAAGACTTCTTTGATCTCACTTTCTCTCCTTCTAATGTCTAATAAATGAATCACAGTGGGCAATAAAAAGATGAGATTCAAAGAATTCTCAAAAATATTCTAATGTAGTCAGACTCCAGACAGAAGAGGAGAGAGACACAGTGGGGTTTATATAAAAGTCTTAAACACACACACAAAGGTGTGGATGGTGGTGAAGTTTTCATGCAGACTAAAAGTGCTGGCTGCAGGGCTGTCAGAGGGGTGGTTCTCAGAGGGATATAGAGGGAAAGTGCTGGCTGCAGGGCTGTCAGAGAAGTGGTTCTCAGAGGGATATAGAGGGAAAGTGCTGGCTGCAGGGCTGTCAGAGAAGTGGTTCTCAGAGGGATATAGAGGGAAAGTGCTGGCTGCAGGGCTGTCAGAGAAGTGGTTCTCAGAGGGATATACAATAAAAGTGCTGGCTGCAGGGCTGTCAGAGAAGTGGTTCTCAGAGGGATATAGAGGGAAAGTGCTGGCTGCAGGGCTGTCAGAGGAGTGGTTCTCAGAGGGATATAGAGGGAAAGTGCTGGCTGCAGGGCTGTCAGGGAAGTGGTTCTCAGAGGGATATACAATAAAAGTGCTGGCTGCAGGGCTGTCAGAGAAGTGGTTCTCAGAGGGATATAGAGGGAAAGTGCTGGCTGCAGGGCTGTCAGAGGAGTGGTTCTCAGAGGGATATAGAGGGAAAGTGCTGGCTGCAGGGCTGTCAGGGAAGTGGTTCTCAGAGGGATATACAATAAAAGTGCTGGCTGCAGGGCTGTCAGAGAAGTGGTTCTCAGAGGGATATAGAATAAAAGTGCTGGCTGCAGGGCTGTCAGAGGAGTGGTTCTCAGAGGGATATAGAGGGAAAGTGCTGGCTGCAGGGCTGTCAGAGAAGTGGTTCTCAGAGGGATATAGAGGGAAAGTGCTGGCTGCAGGGCTGTCAGAGGAGTGGTTCTCAGAGGGATATAGAGGGAAAGTGCTGGCTGCAGGGCTGTCAGGGAAGTGGTTCTCAGAGGGATATACAATAAAAGTGCTGGCTGCAGGGCTGTCAGAGAAGTGGTTCTCAGAGGGATATAGAGGGAAAGTGCTGGCTGCAGGGCTGTCAGAGGAGTGGTTCTCAGAGGGATATAGAGGGAAAGTGCTGGCTGCAGGGCTGTCAGAGGAGTGGTTCTCAGAGGGATATAGAGGGAAGTGCTACATCTGCAGTCACACAGCATGACAGTCTCACTGAGAGGTGATATTCACAGTATCACTATTCAATTAGTTTCCCCCCAAGTGATGTACTTTAAAAATAAAGTGTGATAGAATGCAAATTCCCAAGGTATTTGTCCATCCCTCATATTGACAACTTGACTGCTCCAACACAGCAAGAACCAGGTTTAACCCCATGGGTTCACTCCTCAGGGTCCCCAGCACATTTCACAGTGTCTGCTTCAATAACACCCACCTCAATATACTTTACAGACTGGCTGATGGTGCAAAGATAGACAGAAACAAACAGAGAAAGTGAAAGGTGGACACAGACAGGCAGAGGGATATCCCTTTGGTAAACATAATGGAGGGTCTATCATTGATCCACTGATGGTGGATAGGCTACTGCACTAACACACACACACACATGCTAAACTACAGGTCTGTTTCACTAGCATAGACTGGAATATGTTCCGTGATTCATCCGATGGCATTGAGGAGCTAACCACATCAGTCACCGGCTTCCTTAATAAGGGCATAGACAACATCATCCCCACATTCCAATCAGAAGCCATGGATTACAGGAAATATCTGAACTGAGCTAAAGACTAGAGCTGCCGCTTTAAAGGAGCGGGATACTAATCTGGACCCTTATAAGAAATCCCTCTATGCCCTCCGACGAACCATCAAACAGGCAAAGCGTCAATACAGGACCAAGATCGAATCCTACTACACCGGCTCTGTCTCTCGTCGGATGTGGAAGGGCTTGCAAACTAGCACAGATTACAAAGGGAAACCCAGCCGCGAGCTGTCCAGTGATGCGATCCTACCAGACGAGCTAAATACCTTCTATGCTGGCTTCGAGGCAAGCAACACTGAAACATGCATGAGAGCGCCAACTGTTCCGGACGACAGTGTGATCACGCTCTCCAGAGCCGATGTAGTAAGACCCTTAAACAGGTCAACATTCACAAGGCCGGAGAGCTAGATGGATTACTAGGACATGTACTCATAGCATGCGCTGACCAGCTGGCAAGTGTCTTCACTGACATTTTCAACCTCTCCCTGACCCAGTCTGTAATGCTACATGTTTCAAGGTCTCCCGAGTGGCGCAGAGGTCTAAGGCACTGCATCTCAGTGCTTGAGGCGTTACTACAGACACGCTGGTTTGAATCCAGGCTGTGTCACAACTGGCTGTGATTGGGAGTCCCATAGGGCGGCGCACAATTGGCCCAGCGTTGTTCGGTTTTGGCCGGTGTGGGCCGTCATTGTAAATAAGAATTTGTTCTTAACTAACTTGCCTAGTTAAATTTTTAAACACCATAGTCCCTGTGCCCAAGAACGCCAAGGTAATCTGATGAAATGACTATCGGCCCGTAGCAGTCACATCTGTAGCCATGAAATGCTTTGAATGGCTTGTCATGGCTCACATCAACACCTTCATCCCAGACAGCCTGGATCCACTCCAATTCCCATACCGCCACATATCCACAGATGACGCAACATCTACTGCAATCCACAGTGCCCTTTCCCACCTGGACAAAAGGAGCACCTACTGTACATGAGAATGCTGTTCATTGACTCCAAGCTCATCACTAAGCTAAGGACCCAGGGATTAAACAAGGTAGGCAACAACACATCCGCCACGCTGACCCACAACACCGGGGCCACTCAGAGGTGCGTGCTCAGTCTCCTCCTATACTCCCTGTTCACCCACGACTTTGGGACCAAGCATGACTCCAATACCATTATTGGATACCACCGACAACGATGAGACAGCCTATAGGGAGGAGGTTAGAGACCTGGCAGTATGGTGCCAGGAGAACAACCTCTCCCTTAACATCAGCAAGACAAAGGAGCTGATCTGGACTACAGGAAACAGAGGTACGAGCACGCCCCCATCCACATTGATGGGGCTGTAGTGGAGCAGGTCGAGAGCTTCAAGTTCCTTGGTGTCCACATCACTGTGGAATTATCATGGTCCACACACACCAACACAATCGTGAAGAGCACACGACAATGCCTCTCAGGAGGCTGAAAAGATTTGGCATGGGCCCTCAGCTCCTCAAAAAGTTCTACAGCTGCACCACTGAGAGCATCTTGACTGGCTGCATCACCGCTTGGTATGGCAACTGCTTGGCATCTGACCACAAGGCACTACAGGACCCCTATACCAGGCATTGTCAGAGGAAGGTCCTAAAAATTGTTAAAGACTCCAGATACTCAAGTCATAGACTGTTCTCTCTGCTACTGCACGGCAATCGGTACCGATGCACCAAATCTGGAACCAACAGGACCCTGAACAGCTTCTACCCCCAAACCATAATACTGCTAAATAGTTAGTTAAACTCTTTTAACTCATCTAGATAAGAGCGTCTGCTAAATGAATAAAATGTAAATATCACATACACTGCTGTTACAGTTAATTATCTATCCTGATGCCTAGTCATTTTATCCCTACCTATATGTACATATCTACCTCAATTACCTCGTATCTCTGCACATCTAGTCGGTACTGGTACCCCGTGTTTATAGCTAAGTTATTATTACTCATTGTGGATTTATTCCTCGTGTTATTATTATCTTTCTATTCTTCTATTATTATAATTGTTGTTTCTCTCTTTATTGTTGGGAAGGGCCCATCAGTAAGCATTTCACTGTTAGTCTACACCTGTTGTTTCTCTCTTTATTGTTGGGAAGGGCCCATCAGTAAGCATTTCACTGTTAGTCTACACCTGTTGTTTCTCTCTTTATTGTTGGGAAGGGCCCATCAGTAAGCATTTCACTGTTAGTCTACACCTGTTGTTTCTCTCTGCATTGTTGGGAAGGGCCCTTCAGTAAGCATTTCACTGTGAGTCTACACCTGTTGTTTCTCCCTTTATTGTTGGGAAGGGCCCATCAGTAAGCATTTCACTGTTAGTCTACACCTGTTGTTTCTCTCTGCATTGTTGGGAAGGGCCCATCAGTAAGCATTTCACTGTGAGTCTACACCTGTTGTTTCTCTCTTTATTGTTGTGAAGGGCCCATCAGTAAGCATTTCACTGTTAGTCTACACCTGTTGTTTACCAAGCATGTGACAAATACAATGTGATTTGATCCTGCTTGTTATTTCATACTAAAGTTCAGGCAAAAGCTCCCTCTTGGGATACTGCTATACTGCAAAATATGGACCATGTCTTTGCATAGAAAAATAACATTGGTGATTGGATTACTGTAATGGTGAACTAACTGATCTATAATGCCAAACAAACTGATACAAACAATAGCGAATGACAACGCATACAGTGGTAAACTAGGTCAGAACAGGGGTGTGTGTGTGTGTGTGTGTGTGTGTTTGTGTGTGTGTCTGCTTCTTAAACAAAGACAAATGAGGTCTAGAAGGTTAACAATGAGAGTACATACATTACTAGACATATAGAAGGGAGTCAGGTGTAATGGTATAGGTAGGATCTGTGTGTATTTATACTGTGTACTGAGCCAGGAGAATCATTAGTGTCTCGGCTAGCCTATTTTTACCCAATTAAGATGAGAACATCTGACCTTGTTCCAGCAATACGCACCAAGAGCTCGTTTCAGAGTACACACATGTACACACACACACGCATGCACGTGCGCACACGTACACGCACGCACACACATTCACACGCATACACACAGCTTTTAGTCTACTACAGAGTGAGTCGGCTAGGTTGGTTGCATTCACATGCATACACACAGCTTTTAGTCTACTACAGAGTGAGTCGGCTAGGTTGGTTGCGGTCTCTCATCTCCCTCACTCATAATAGCCTACACACTAGGCTTGGGCGGTATACCGTATATACTGTATACCAAGGTATTTGGAAATAGCCATGGGATGGTTTTTCAATACTGTCAATACCGTTGAAACTACTTATTTTGACGTTTTTCAATACATTTTTATATTTGTAGCTACTTTTTAAGTAAATACCTGCAGTATGATAGGAGATAAAGCAGATCGTGTTCATTTCACCTGTCACATTATTTTACATTATAAAGTGGGTGGTTCGAGCCCTGAATGCTGATTGGCTGATAGCCATAGTATATCAGACTGTATACCACGGGTATGACAAGACATGTATTTTTACTGCTCTAATTACGTTGGTAACCAGTTTATAGTAGCAATAAGGCATCTCTGGGGTTTGTTGTATATGGCCAGGCACAGCCCTTAGCCGTAGTATATTGGCCATATACACCAAACCCCGAGATGCCTTATTGCTTAATTATAAAGCTTACCGTAGTTCCCCAGAACAGCTGGGCCAGTCACGTGCTTGTTTGTAAATATCACAATGGGAGAAAGCAGGAGCAGGTGAGTCCAGCTGTGTATTGCCAGGGGTCGCGTTTTATATTGAAAGTCAACAGTGTTGTTTTGCTTCAATAGAGTGATCAGGGACGTGCAACTATAGTTTTCCTTCACAGAAAATACATTAGTGTAACACATTCGGCAGAAAATATATTCATTTTCATCAAATGACAAAAGAATTTGGCTGGCAGTCACGTAAAGCTATTTGGCTGGCAGTCACACAAGTAAATAAGCTTACAATTAAAAAACAAGGTCTTTTTCAGAGCGCTGTCTGCTGATAGAATGCCCGTCAAGCAGAAATTATAATAAGAAGCATATTACATCTGTGTTTACAAAACACAGCAAGATATTTCTTATGCATTTTACATTTTTACAGCGTGAAAAACACAAAATTCTCAGTTAACGAGACCCCTAAAATTAACTTGCTAGTTATCTAAGTAAGTGGCTAAATTAATAAGGTGAGGGGGCATCATATTGTGTTGGATTTCTGCCGTGTTTGAGAAGTCAAAGCCCTATCTTGATTTCCTTGCGTTTTTTTTCTCTTCTGTTCTCGGACTATCTGCTCCTCCGCCCTCTTCTCCAAGCTTACCAGGCAGGCCCGTTGCCCTAGCGACTCCAGACTCCACACAGGCACAGTGTGTACACATGCTGCTCCAGAGCCAGTACTGTTCTTCCTTCAGACAAGCATGTGTCAAAACTTTGTTCATTTGCACAATGTCTCTAGTTCACATCGCTTGACATTTGGCAGCTCCTACCTATATATGTATAACTTTATGTGCTGGATTGCCTGTCTTAGCAATTTGTATATTTAATTTTTTCACTCGTTAGCATATTTAGCTTGCAGCCTCCATGGAAATTCGCTATTACTTGTGATAATTTTGTTAGCATTCTGGTAATAGATGCCCAATTTTCTCTGGCACCACCTTGTGTAGTAAGTTGATAATACTGTAAATCCCGGGATGAGAGAAGGATGGAATAAGGTGATGAACATCTGGATACCAACCAACACTAATACACACACACAGTCGCCTAAACAAACACACCCATCATATGTTATAGTGACTATTCAAACTCTATTTCAACTGCAGCATATCCGTATCCCTATTTCATATGCCAGTCAAACACCCCATTACCCTGCACTCCTCTAGTAGACACACACCAGTGGAGGACGGCTCATTATAATGGCTGAAACAAAGCAAATGGAATGGCATCAAACCATGTGTTTGATGTAATTCATACCATTCTACTTATTTCTCTCCAGTCATTACCACGAGCCCGTCCTCCCCAATTAAGGTGCCACCAACCTTCTGTGACAGACACAGCTCACAACAAGGACAGACACCAGGGAGAAACAGGGTAGATACCTGGTGGTAATATCCTGTAACATCCCTCCGATATGACGTCTGAAAAACAAGAGAAACAGTGTCAAAGATACGTGTCATCATCCATTTCCTTCTCCCGTCTCTCTTCTGACAGTAGGCTGAAAACATGCACTGCAAAAATAGGCAATGATCTGCTAGGTTTAACCAAACAATGGATTTACCTGCCGTCTTACCAAGATGAATAACCTCTACCTGGTGTGTGTGTGTGTGTGTGTGTGTGTGTGTGTGTGTGTGTGTGTGTGTGTGTGTGTGTGTGTGTGTGTGTGTGTGTGTGTGTGTGTGTGTGTGTGTGTGTGTGTGTGTGTGTGTGTTGTGTGTGTTGTGTGTGTGTGTGTGTGTGTGTGTGTGTGTGTGTGTGTGTGTGTGTGCGTCTGCCCACCTTGACACGGGGGTTGAGGTTGCCCATGGCGTCGGCTTTAAAGTCGCTCTTGTTCTTCCGGCAGAGCACGGCGGTGATGATGATGATGATGAGCGTTACCACGGCGATAGGGGCCAGCACAGCTGCGATGATCCACAGATTGTTTGGAGGATTCTTCACCACGGCTACAAGAGGAAACACACAGGAACACTTTGTGAGAGCACGGATAAACACACACACGCACACACAACATATTCCCTCCTATTGTTGTGCTGTGTATAAGAATTATATCATGTAATCATCAATGATAGAACACACAGTAACAGTAGACATGTTTTACTGAGGTAAATGTGTCTGCAGTGAGAAATGTTCCTCACATCAATCAACATCACAGCAGTAGTCCATCCTCTCCCTTCATTATGCTGTACCTCTACAGACACATCTCATACCGTCCTCACTTCCTCCCTCCTCTCCCTTCATTATGCCGTACCTCTACAGACACATCTCATACTGTCCTCACTTCCTCCCTCCTCTCCCTTCATTATGCCGTACCTCTACAGACACGTCTCATACTGTCCTCACTTCCTCCCTCCTCTCCCTTCATTATGCCGTACCTCTACAGACACATCTCATACTGTCCTCACTTCCTCCCTCCTCTCCCTTCATTATGCCGTACCTCTACAGACACATCTCATACTGTCCTCACTTCCTCCCTCCTCTCCCTTCATTATGCCGTACCTCTACAGACACATCTCATACTGTCCTCACTTCCTCCCTCCTCTCCCTTCATTATGCCGTACCTCTACAGACACGTCTCATACTGTCCTCACTTCCTCCATCCTCTCCCTTCATTATGCCGTACCTCTACAGACACATCTCATACTGTCCTCACTTCCTCCCTCCTCTCCCTTCATTATGCCGTACCTCTACAGACACATCTCATACGGTCCTCACTTCCTCCCTCCTCTCCCTTCATTATGCCGTACCTCTACAGACACATCTCATACTGTCCTCACTTCCTCCCTCCTCTCCCTTCATTATGCCGTACCTCTACAGACACATCTCATACTGTCCTCACTTCCTCCCTCCTCTCCCTTCATTATCCCGTACCTCTACAGACACGTCTCATACTGTCCTCACTTCCTCCCTCCTCTCCCTTCATTATCCCGTACCTCTACAGACACATCTCATACTGTCCTCACTTCCTCCCTCCTCTCCCTTCATTATCCCGTACCTCTACAGACACGTCTCATACTGTCCTTACTTCCTTTAGCAGTCACAGCAATCTGAGAGAAATACAATAATTATATAAAATACTGTCAAGAAGAAACTCCCCAATGTGAGTAATAAGGAGAGTGTTATGAGGCTTTTCATTGTTCTGTTCTGAAAGCTACGCTTTCCATCTTAAACACAGAGATAGTATGTCCTGTACTGTACACCCACTCTGACACAGAGATAGTATGTCCTGTACACCCACTCTGACACAGAGATAGTATGTCCTGTACTGTACACCCACTCTGACACAGAGATAGTATGTCCTGTACTGTACACCCACTCTGACACAGAGATAGTATGTCCTGTACTGTACACCCACTCTGACACAGAGATAGTATGTCCTGTACACCCACTCTGACACAGAGATAGTATGTCCTGTACACCCACTCTGACACAGAGATAGTATGTCCTGTACTGTACACCCACTCTGACACAGAGATAGTATGTCCTGTACACCCACTCTGACACAGAGATAGTATGTCCTGTACTGTACACCCACTCTGACACAGAGATAGTATGTCCTGTACACCCACTCTGACACAGAGATAGTATGTCCTGTACTGTACACCCACTCTGACACAGAGATAGTATGTCCTGTACTGTACACCCACTCTGACACAGAGATAGTATGTCCTGTACTGTACACCCACTCTGACACGGAGATAGTATGTCATGTCCTGTACACCCACTCTGACACAGAGATAGTATGTCCTGTACACCCACTGACACAGAGATAGTATGTCCTGTACACCCACTCTAACACAGAGATAGTATGTCCTGTACTGTACACCCACTCTGACACAGAGATAGTATGTCCTGTACTGTACACCCACTCTGACACAGAGATAGTATGTCCTGTACTGTACACCCACTCTGACATGGAGATAGTATGTCCTGTACTGTACACCCACTCTGACACAGAGATAGTATGTCCTGTACACCCACTCACACAGAGATAGTATGTCCTGTACTGTACACCCCCTTGACACAGAGATAGTATGTCCTGTACTGTACACCCACTCTGACACAGAGATAGTATGTCCTGTACTGTACACCCACTCTGACACAGAGACATACAGCTCTGACAGACCTCACCCACTCTGACACAGAGACATACAGCTCTGACAGACAGACCTCACCCACTCTGACACAGAGACATACAGCTTTGACAGACAGACCTCACCCACTCTGACACAGAGACATACAGCTCTGACAGACAGACCTCACCCACTCTGACACAGAGACATACAGCTTTGACAGACAGCCCTCACCCAGTCTGACACAGAGACATACAGCTCTGACAGACCTCACCACTCTGACACAGAGACATACAGCTCTGACAGACCTCACCCAGTCTGACACAGAGACATACAGCTCTGACAGACCGTAGCCTGTTAGTACACAGAAAACAGAGTACTGAGGAACTTTATTAGGATATGCACAGAGGGGGACGCACGCACACGCACACATTCTTGATTTGATTTGACACACATTCAGAAATGCAACTCTCCCTCCTCCCCTGTGGTGTGTTCACAGTGAGAGTGTAGCGCAGCTCAAACAGTGTTCTGCCTGGAGCTGATCTGTCAGATTATGAGAAGATTGTGTCTACCTTTCTCTCTCTCAGCTGGAACATTTCTCCCTCTCTTCCTCCTCTCTCTCCCTCTCTCTTCCTCCTCTCTCTCTCTCTCTTCCTCCTCTCTCTCTCTCTTCCTCCTCTCTCTCTCTCTCTTCCCCCTCCTCTCTCTCCATCTCTTCCCCCTCTCCCCTCTGTCTCTCTCTCTTCCTCCTCTCTCTCTCTCTCTCTTCCCCCTCCTCTCTCTCCATCTCTTCTCCCCTCTCTCTCTCTCTCTTCCCCCTCCTCTCTCTCCATCTCTTCCCCTCTCTCTTCCCCCTCTCTCCCCTCTGTCTCCTTCCCCTCCTCCCTCTCTCTCTCTCCTCCCCCATCTGTCCCTCTCTTCCCCCCTCTCCCTCTCTTCCCCCCTCTCTCCCTCTCTTTCCCCCTTTCTCACACACTCACATATTCTCTCAACAGAATTCTAAAGACCCTTCTCTATTAAACAGTATTTTCTTTGCTCTCTCTCTCTCTCTCTACCCCTCTCTCTCTCTCTCTACCTCTCTCTCTCTCTCTACCTCTCTCTATCTCTCTCTACCTCTCTCTATCTACCTCTCTCTCTCTCTACCTCTCTCTCTACCTCTCTCTCCCTCTACCTCTCTCTATCTACCTCTCTCTCTCTCTACCTCTCTCTTAACTCAATTTGCTTTATTGGCATGACGTAACAATGTACATATTGCCAAAGCTTACCTTGGAGATTTACAATATCAACATAATTCAAATAATAATAATCAATATTGTAAATGGGACAATAGTAACAACAATAATCAAGGGTCAAAATAACCATACGTGGTATTTCTGTGGTATTTCTGTGGTGCACTGTGATATTTCTGTGGTACACTGTGGTATTTCTGTGGTACACTGTGGTATTTCTGTGGTACACTGTGGTATTTCTCCCAGTAGATATGAGAGTTTATCAAAATTGGATTTGTTTTTTGAATTCTTTGTGAATCTGTGTAATCTGAGGGAAATATGTGTCTCTAATATGGTCATACATTGGGCAGGAGGTTAGGAAGTGCAGCTCAGTTTCCACCTCATTTTGTGGGCAGTGTTTACATAGCCTGTCTTTTGAGAGCCAGGTCTGCCTATGGCGGCCATTCTCAATAGCAAGGCTATGCTCACTGAGTCTGTACATAGTCAATGTTTTCCTTAAATTTGGGTCAGGTATTATGCCACTGTGTACTCTCTGTTTAATGCCAAATAGCATTCTAGTTTGCTCAGTTTTTTTGTTAATTCTTTCCAGTGTGTCAAGTAATTCTGTTTTTCTTTGGTTGGGTCTCTCTCTGTGTATAGCTTGAGTTTCTTCTCTCTCTCTCTCTCTCCATCCCCATCCATCCACCAACCCACCCAACAACCTACCCACCCACCCACCCACCCACCCACCCATCCATCCATCCATCCATCCACCCACCCAACAACCTACACACCCATCCATCCATCCATCCACCAACCCACCCAACAACCTACACACCCACCCATCCATCCATCCACCAACCCACCCAACAACCTACACACCCACCCATCCATCCATCCACCCACCCAACAACCTACACACCCACCCATCCATCCACCCACCCAACAACCTACACACCCACCCATCCATCCATCCATCCACCAACACACCCAACAACCTACACACCCATCCATCCATCCATCCATCCATCCACCAACCAACACACCCATCCATCCACCAACACACCCAACAACCTACACACCCATCCATCCATCCATCCATCCACCAACCACCCAACTACCTACCCATCCACCCATCCATCCATCCATCCATCCACCAACCAACAAACCCATCCACCCAACAACCTACACACCCATCCATCATCCATCCATCCATCCATCCACCCACCAACCCACCCAACAACCTACCCACCCATCCATCCATCCACCAACCCACCCAACAACCTACACACCCACCCATCCATCCATCCATCCATCCACCCACCCAACAACCTACCCACCCATCCATCCATCCACCAACCCACCCAACAACCTACCCACCCACCCACCCACCCACCCACCCATCCATCCATCCATCCACCCACCCAACAACCTACACACCCATCCATCCATCCATCCACCAACCCACCCAACAACCTACACACCCACCCATTTATCCATCCACCAACCCACCCAACAACCTACACACCCATCCATCATCCATCCATCCATCCATCCACCCACCAACCCACCCAACAACCTACCCACCCATCCATCCATCCACCAACCCACCCAACAACCTACCCACCCACCCACCCACCCACCCATCCATCCATCCATCCATCCACCCACCCAACAACCTACACACCCATCCATCCATCCATCCACCAACCCACCCAACAACCTACACACCCACCCATCCATCCATCCACCAACCCACCCAACAACCTACACACCCACCCATCCATCCATCCACCCACCCAACAACCAACACACCCACCCAACCATCCACCCACCCAACAACCTACACACCCACCCATCCATCCATCCACCCACCCAACAACCTACACACCCACCCACCCATCCATCCATCCACCAACACACCCAACAACCTACACACCCATCCATCCATCCATCCATCCACCAACCACCCAACTACCTACCCATCCACCCATCCATCCATCCATCCATCCACCAACCAACAAACCCATCCACCCAACAACCTACACACCCATCCATCATCCATCCATCCATCCATCCACCCACCAACCCACCCAACAACCTACCCACCCATCCATCCATCCACCAACCCACCCAACAACCTACACACCCACCCATCCATCCATCCATCCATCCACCCACCCAACAACCTACACACCCACCCATCCATCCATCCATCCACCCACCCAACAACCTACACACCCACCCATCCACCCATCCATCCATCCATCCATCCACCCACCCAACAACCTACACACCCACCCATCCATCCATCCATCCACCCACCCAACAACCTACACACCCATCCATCCATCCACCAACCCACCCAACAACCTACACACCCACCCATCCATCCATCCATCCACCCACCCAACAACCTACACACCCACCCATCCATCCATCCATCCACCCACCCACCCAACAACCTACACATCCACCCATCCACCCATCCATCCACCCATCCATCCATCCATCCATCCACCCACCCAACAACCTACACACCCACCCATCCATCCATCCATCCACCCACCCAACAACCTACACACCCATCCATCCATCCACCAACCCACCCAACAACCTACACACCCACCCATCCATCCATCCATCCACCCACCCAACAACCTACACACCCATCCATCCATCCACCAACCCACCCAACAACCTACACACCCACCCATCCATCCATCCATCCACCCACCCAACAACCCACCCACCCACCCATCCATCCATCCACCCACCCAACAACCTACACACCCACCCATCCATCCATCCATCCACCCACCCAACAACCCACCCACCCATCCATCCATCCATCCACCCACCCAACAACCTACACACCCATCCATCCATCCACCAACCCACCCAACAACCTACACACCCACCCATCCATCCATCCATCCACCCACCCAACAACCCACCCACCCACCCATCTATCCATCCACCCACCCAACAACCTACCCACCGACCCATCCACCCAAGAGGAGGTATACGTACGTTCAGCCTGCAGATGAACGAAGTAGCCCAGTGTGAGGGCCATGGTCTGAGAGTCCAGCGTGTTCAGGACCTTGGCGGCTGACGTGCCCGGTAACGGACGACCGTTCAGCTGAACGTAGTAGGTCATCTCTGCTGGGTTCTTCTGACCCATCACTCGACGGATACTCACCATCTGAGTGGATATAGGAAGGGTTAAAACAAGTGTACTCAGATTGAAGTGCCTACCTGTACTTCCAGGATGTTACGGTGCACTGCCACCTACGGACATGAAGGGGTCATAGATCTTCTCACAGCACGTTTACTTCATACACTAGTTCTTCAGAAAACAATACAGTGACAAATGAGAACACAATGACTAATGGGTAAAACACATGTGTGGTTAACACATTCATTATTGAAATGAATTGCATCAATACCATCAGCATCTTTACCTTTAATATATTTCACTTCTATAACAAGCTGGAAATCCCTCTGATTAAGTTGTGTGTGTGTGTGGGTGTGTGTGTGTGTTTTCATGTGTGTGTGTATGTATGTATGTATGTATGTATGTATGTATGTATGTATGTATGTGTGTGTGTGTGTGTGTGTGTGTGTGTGTGTGTGTGTGTGTGTGTGTGTGTGTGTGTGTGTGTGTGTGTGTGCGTGCGTGCGTGCGTGCGTGCGTGCGTGCGTGCGTGCGTGCGTGCGTGCGTGCGTGCGCGTGTGTGTGTAACTGTGTGTAAACGTCACACACGTGTGTTTTAGTTTTCATCACTATGAAATATAGATGTGTTGTTTAGGAAACAAGTCAACATTAGTATTCAATCCATTAGCTTCACTACTCAACACACATACAAGCACATCAACCTGAGACAGTCAGTTAACAACATAAGGACATCCACACTGGGGAAGTTGACAATAAACCTGTCAGGAGTGGCCACTGTCTCAGAACCAGGTCTGTCAAGGGCCTCCAGTGCAGACCTCCAGGCCAGACTTAGTCAATCCCAAGTAGAGGCCAACCTGCCTGGGTTGCAGTGCCAGCTCTGCTCCCTACCTGGACCGTGTAGCTGTCCACAGTGGTGGCTCTCCTGAAGCGAGTGCCCTGCTGGCGAGCAACCACAAACAGCTCAGCCAGGCGCTGCTCCATGAGACTGGCAAAGCTCTGGTACTGGCTCTCCAGAGATGAGTTATCCACATCCAGGATGACTGCAGGGAGAGGGGGAGTGGGGAAGAGGGGGGGGGGGAGCAGAGAGGAGAGAAAAGGAGAAGGAACGGAGGAGAGAGGTGGGAGAGGGAGAAGTATGAGAATAAGAGAGAGCGGGAGAGCGAGAGAGAGAAAGGGAGAGTGCGAGTGAGACAGAGGGTAACCAGGAGGTCAGAGGAGGTGATTGAGTGAGATAATTTAATCCAATTGAGAGAGAGAATGAAGGAGGAGAAAGAGAGGGATGAGGAAGGAAGCGAAAGAAAGAGAGATGTTAGTAAAGGCAGTACTCCTGATTATTAATCTCTAACAGTAAATCATATTATGATCAGCTGACCTTGGTCCGGCCCTGCCTCTCTCATCCTTCCCAGAGAGACGGTAAGAGATGCAAAATACCATCACACAGATAATTCCCTCTATAAAAAGAGAAGAGGCTACACATCTACACACACACGAGCTCATACTCAACCACACACTACGCATATCTAAACACACACTCATCTACGCATGTCTAATCTAATCTAACCTGATCTGATTCATCTTCACATCTACACAGCTCAGACCTGATCTGATTCATCTTCACATCTACACAGCACAGACCTGATCTGACTCATCTACACATCTACACAGCACATACCTGATTCATCTTCACATCTACACAGCACAGACCTGATCTGACTCATCTACACAGCTCAGACCTGATCTGACTCATCTACACATCTACACAGCTCAGACCTGATCTGACTCATCTACACAGCACAGACCTGATCTGACTCATCTACACAGCACAGACCTGATCTGACTCATCTACACAGCACAGACCTGATCTGACTCATCTACACATCTACACAGCTCAGACCTGATCTGACTCATCTTCACATCTACACAGCACAGACCTGATCTGACTCATCTTCACATCTACACAGCACAGACCTGATCTGACTCATCTACACAGCTCAGACCTGATCTGACTCATCTACACATCTACACAGCTCAGACCTGATCTGACTCATCTTCACATCTACACAGCTCAGACATTGATTCATCTTCACATCTACACAGCCCAGACCAGAATCATCTACACAGCCCAGACCAGAATCATCTACACATCTACACGGCCCAGACCAGAATCATCTACACAGCCCAGACCAGAATCATCTACACAGCCCAGACCTGATTCATCTACACATCTATACAAACCTGTCCAGTCATGATACACTAGTGACAGAATGGGGGTCATGGTCCAGTCGTGATACACTAGTGACAGAATGGGGGTCATGGTCCAGTCATGATACACTAGTGACAGAATGGGGTTCATGGTCCAGTCATGGTACACTAGTGACAGAATGGGGGTCATGGTCCAGTCATGGTACACTAGTGACAGAATGGAGGTCATGGTCCAGTCATGATACACTAGTGACAGAATGGGGGTCATGGCCCAGTCATGATACACTAGTGACAGAATGGGGGTCATGGCCCAGTCAGGGTACACTAGTGACAGAATGAGGTCATGGCCCAGTCATGATACACTAGTGACAGAATGGGGGTCATGGCCCAGTCATGATACACTAGTGACAGAATGGGGGTCATGGCCCAGTCATGATACACTAGTGACAGAATGGGGGTCATGGTCCAGTCATGATACACTAGTGACAGAATGGGGGTCATGGTCCAGTCATGATACACTAGTGACAGAATGGGGGTCATGGTCCAGTCATGATACACTAGTGACAGAATGGGGGTCATGGTCCAGTCATGATACACTAGTGACAGCATGGGGGTCATGGTCCAGTCAGGATACACTAGTGACAGAATGGGGTTCATGGTCCAGTCAGGATACACTAGTGACAGAATGGGGGTCATGGTCCAGTCATGATACACTAGTGACAGCATGGGGGTCATGGTCCAGTCATGGTACACTAGTTACAGCATGGGGGTCATGGTCCAGTGAGACTATTTTCCTGACCCATTTGTAGATGTATATTACAATGGACAGGGGATGTTCAGTAAAACAACATAATCCCATGGTTTAAAACCTCTGTACTCCAGTGACAGAATGGGTAGTCATGGTGACCTCTGTAAGATTGTACTCATCTTCTACTCATTGAATTACACAGTTAACGAGGACGGCAGCAATTATACAAAAGCCTTCATAACATCGTTGTTCAATGATGTCACTCAGTCAAGATCATTTTAAATATACAATATTGATATATTTCTCCATGTCTCCGCAACGACCATCAATCAACAACAGCTATGATACGCCATAGTGCATGCCGTTGGTAGTCTGTTCAGAGTCTAGGCATCAGATAAGAAAGCATGGAATATTTCAGAGGAATTCAATCTCAAGGGTGCACTGCTAGAGTAGCTTAAATAATAAATAAGGTAACCAATAGAAGGGATAGGATCAAATAATCAAATCACAATTGAATGAAGTGCATTTAAAAAAAGGCTCAATACACTTTACAGAAATATCATAGAAGTCCTAAACATGTATTATCCCTCTCCACTCACAGCCCCTGTCACGACGTACACGGGTTGAAAATGCCAGATCTTGTCATTGATAAGTGGTGTTATAAACAACAAGTTGCCCCCATCCCTCCCACTACTGGGATACTTCTGCACATGTGTTGTTGTCTGAGTGAAGGGAAACGCTGTAAATGGAGAGGAGTCGATGTGTTCTGAAAGATGACACGTTCACGATTAGAATATATACCGCTTTGATGTCATACGAGCAAATCACACACCCATGAGTCCAAATGTGCCCTTCACATTTCCATATTAGAAAACTCATCGTTTACAGTATCAATGTTTGTGATCACTATGTTTGATCCACAGTTACAAGGATGACATGCATCATACCCTGTGTAGTCCTGAACACAATGAGCCTAAATCTGTCGTATTGTGAAGAACATTTGTGGTGGAATACACACTTGAATGCACTCATGAAATAACAACAGTAATTAAGTGATGGTGAGGAAGCAGGGCTGTGTTCCAAACAAACAACTACAAGTGTGCTTGCTTCACTTCCTCAATGGCAAAGAGGAGAGCTCAACAAAGCACCTTACAGTTAAAGGCTTTTTCCTTGAGTCATAACTGTGCATTGAATTTACTTAGGAACTGTGCACAGTTTGGGGAGGTGTGAGGCCTAATGGAGACACCAGTCAGACCTCTCACTCAAACCCACAGTTTGGAGAGGTGTGTGACCTAATGGAGACATCAGTCAGACCTCTCACTCAAACCCACAGTTTGAAGGTGTGTGGCCTCATGGAGACAACAGTCAGACCTCTCACTCAAAACCACAGTTTGGAGAGGTGTGTGGCCTCCTGGAGACACCAGTCAGACCTCTCACTCAAACCCACAGTTTGGAGAGGTGTGTGGCCTCTTGGAGACACCAGTCAGACCTCTCACTCAAACCCACCGTTTGGAGAGGTGTGTGACCTCTTGGAGACACCAGTCAGACCTCTCACTCAAACCCACAGTTTGGAGAGATGTGTGACCTCTTGGAGACAACAGTCAGACCTCTCACTCCAACCCACAGTTTGGAGAGGTGTGTGGCCTCTTGGAGACACCAGTCAGACCTCTCACTCAAACCCTTGTAAACCCTTGTTTTTCTTATCTTTCACCTACTCCAACATTTCAATGAATATTCTCATTATGTTACTGAATGTCTCCAGAGTATTTCCAGATGGTGTTACTGACAAATGCTGTGAAAAGTACAGTAAATATAAAATGCACATACAATTCAATTGCTCTTTCAATTGCTACACTCTTAGAAAAAAAGGTGCTATCTAGAACCTAAAGGGTTCTTCAGCTGTCCCCATAGGAGAACCCTTTGAAGAACCCCTTTTGGTTCCATGTAAAACCCTGTTGGGTTCCATGTAGGACCCTTTCCACAGAGGGATCTACATGGAACCAAAAAGGGTTCTCCGTGGAACCAAAAAGGGTTGTCCTATGGGGACAGCTGAAGAACCCTTTTGAAAGCCTTTTTTCTAAGCCGGTACCATGGTCATGCGTTTGCTTTTCTATTTGTCCCAACCCATACAGGCCCATCTCCACGGCTGTAAGGGTTACATGAAGAACAGAACACTGAACACGTATCAGCAGCACAACTAGAGGGCTTCTCTTCAATAAGCCAACAAGGAGAGAAACAATAAGACAATTACCTGTGATTACCCAGAAGTCTCTGGTAGCGATGGAGGTATTGAGGTTGTGGTATTCCAACGCTGGAAAAGAACAGAGGAACAGCATGACCGGTCTGACATTTCTTCTTTATGTGAGTCAAAATCATTTCTGTGAAGTTCTTTATGAATTTGACTCAGGTCAGAACTACATTGGTGCTTTGAGTGGTGCGGTTTCTCCTTGTGAAAACATCACTGCAGTGGTACTGAGAGTTTGCAGTGGCACAACTTAAACCTACATTATGCCTGTGTGTCATAGAGTTTCATATACTGAGAGCTCTGGCTGAGTGTCTCACTGTGAGAGCTTATATCTGCATGGGCTCTGCCTCTCTTCTGGTTGTCTGTTGAGTTTGCCAGGCTTTAGCTCGGTTACATATTTCCTGCCTGATTAATTACTGGGGCTGGCACAGTGGTTTGGGGGCATGCTGTTTCACTGGCCTGAAATCAGACACGGTACAGAAATCAGACACGGTACAGAAAGAGAGACGGGTAGAGTTGGAGAGAGAGTTGGAGAGAGAGAGAGAGAGTTGGAGAGAGAGAGAGAGAGAGAGAGAGAGAGAGAGAGAGAGAGAGAGAGAGAGAGAGAGAGAGAGAGAGAGAGAGGGAGACAGGGGTAGAGTTGTACAGAGAGAGAGAGTGACATCTGGTTCAGGTGTCACAAACAAACTGACAGTGATAACAGCCCTAAGATGGCTGTCTGGCTGCGAGGCTGGCAGTAGTCCCTCCGTCCTCCTCTCCATTCTCAGCACGTCCCCAAACATCCTCTACACATCTGTCTGGGGGGTTCTTTTATTCATTTCTAAAGATTTGCAAGCCTGTCACATCACCTGCTGCCACTGTATGAGTGAGTAGGGGAACAATGGATGCTCTGGTGTGCTACCCGTTACGACTGCAGGGCTGTCAGCACAATCTCTTTAACACTGTCCAATACTGTAGTCTCAGCCGTGCACAATCATGCTGCTTAATCTGTGATGTTTCACATAACCCTCAGAGCTCCACTGCTGAAGGTAGAGGGGCTAGGCCTCGGGAGGAAAAACACAGCATTCTGAAAGGTATTTGTTGGATGGATTGAAAAGGAGCAGGTTGTGTGTGATTCCCTTGTTGAATATAGGAAAACACCATGTCCTCTAAACAGTAGTGTAGAAGTCAAACACAAACTAATGTGTGTTGTGTTGATTCTTTACTTGATGAGTTGTTTGGTTTTCTGTCATCCACATTCTGGTTTTAGATACATTATCAACTGTCACAGCCTTACTAAAACCTCGGCACAGAGTTAGGCTTCTTAAATGTAGACACGCACGCACGCACGCACGCACGCACGCACGCACGCACGCACGCACGCACGCACGCACGCACGCACACACACACACACACACACACACACACACACACACACACACACACACACACACACACACACACACACACACACACACACACACACACACACACACACACACCATTGACAGGAAGAAAACACAAGACAAGCTTAAAAACTCATCACCACCTTTGATATCTAGCTAACTATATATCTATCTATCTATCTATTACATTTACATTTACGTCATTTAGCAGACGCTCTTATCCAGAGCGACTTACAAGTACATACATTCATATGTTTTTGTACTGTCTATCTAACTAACTAACTATCTATCTATATATCTAACTAACTATCTATGTATCTATGTATGAACAGTCTGAAAAATCCCCTGACTTTCCCTGGAGTTCTCCAGGCTGTAAACAGTAGCATTGGAAGTGGAGAGAGATTTAGGGCCGTCTCTGTCTGACTGAGGTGTTCTACTGTGCACACTGATAAACCCCCCACTGTTAATTATTTACTGTGGTAATTGCCTTTGAAGAGTGGAGCCAGCCGCTGTCAACATATGGCAGAGACCTCCCTCACCTCCCTATAAAACTGTAATACTGTAATATTACGAATGGTAGAGGTACAAAACCAACAGGGCAAACTATATCTCATCTCTCTCTTTCCCTCTGCTGAATCTGCTTCCTATCTTCCACTCATCGCTTTTCCCTCCCCTCTGTCTTCCTCTTGTGCTATTTTACTCACTATTCTACACTGCCCCCCCCCCCCCCATCTCTGCCCCCCCCCCCCCCCCTCTATCTCTCTATGCCCATAGGATATTATGCTCATCACTTGCTTTATTCACAGCTAAAAGTGGATGGTCAACGCAACCCTCATTAACATTCATGCTTCTTATCTGGCCCATGCTGTCCAATGTAAACCAAGCAGCCACCTGCCCACCCCTTAATGATACAGTACATCTGCTAACATCATTACTGTATGTCAGAGCACAGCCCCGTGGCGCAACCCTCTCGTAAACAGGGTCACATGGGTCACCCCAAGTGCATCCTGGGTAGTCATGGATCAAGGGTGAGGGGTGACCCAGGTGTGAGTCTCGGAGGAGAAGTATGTGTTGCTCTTCCCAGATGTTTGGAGAACTGTCTGTGATGCAGGGGACGTCTTGGACCAGCGTCTCAGAATGGCATTTCTCTCTATGCTGATCGGAGTGCATTAGTTTGTTCCTTCTCCCAGTTCAAATGGAGGGAGCAGGCAGACGGAAGACTAGAAGAGTGTACTGGGACCGTTGTTTACTCACACCGTTTCCCTGTGACTGCTCATTTGTCTTTTAACCTCCACAGCTGCTATAGGGAGGGAACACTGGAGCAGCCTAGTTAGATGTGGCCTGTCCTTACAGAGGAGGATGATGAGGCAGAGGGTTATCTGTATCTTAGCATCCAAAGATTATAGAGGAGGATGAGGAGGCAGGGGGTTAGCTGTACCTTATCATCCAGAGCTTACAGAGGAGGAGGAGGCAGGGGGTTAGCTGTACCTTAGCATCCAGAGATTATAGAGGAGGATGAGGAGGCAGGGGGTTAGCTGTACCTTAGCATCCAGAGCTTACAGAGGAGGAGGCAGGGGGTTATCTGTACCTTAGCATCCAGAGCTTATAGAGGAGGAGGCAGGGGGTTATCTGTACCTTAGCATCCAGAGCTTATAGAGGAGGAGGAGGAGGCAGGGGGTTAGCTGTACCTTAGCATCCAGAGTTTACAGAGGAGGAGGCAGGGGGTTAGCTGTACCTTAGCATCCAGAGCTTATAGAGGAGGAGGCAGGGGGTTAGCTGTACCTTAGCATCCAGAGCTTATAGAGGAAGAGGAGGAGGCAGGGGGTTAGCTGTACCTTAGCATCCAGAGCTTACAGAGGAGGATGAGGAGGCAGGGGGTTATCTGTACCTTAGCATCCAGAGCTTATAGAGGAGGATGAGGAGGCAGGGGGTTAGCTGTACCTTAGCATCCAGAGCTTATAGAGGAGGATGAGGAGGCAGGGGGTTATCTGTACCTTAGCATCCAGAGCTTACAGAGGAGGAGGAGGCAGGGGGTTAGCTGTACCTTAGCATCCAGAGCTTACAGAGGATGAGGAGGCAGTGGGTTATCTGTACCTTAGCATCCAGAGCTTATAGAGGAGGATGAGGAGGTAGGGGGTTATCTGTACCTTAGCATCCAGAGCTTACAGAGGAGGAGGAGGCAGGGGGTTAGCTGTACCTTAGCATCCAGAGCTTATAGAGGAAGAGGAGGAGGCAGGGGGTTATCTGTACCTTAGCATCCAGAGCTTACAGAGGAGGAGGAGGAGGAGGCAGGGGGTTATCTGTACCTTAGCATCCAGAGTTTACAGAGGAGGAGGCAGAGGGTTAGCTGTACCTTAGCATCCAGAGCTTACAGAGGAGGAGGAGGAGGCAGGGGGTTATCTGTACCTTAGCATCCAGAGCTTACAGAGGAGGATGAGGAGGCAGGGGGTTAGCTGTACCTTAGCATCCAGAGCTTATAGAGGAGGATGAGGAGGCAGAGGGTTAGCTGTACCTTAGCATCCAGAGCTTATAGAGGAAGAGGAGGAGGCAGGGGGTTATCTGTACCTTAGCATCCAGAGTTTACAGAGGAGGAGGCAGGGGGTTAGCTGTACCTTAGCATCCAGAGCTTACAGAGGAGGAGGAGGAGGCAGGGGGTTATCTGTACCTTAGCATCCAGAGCTTATAGAGGAGGAGGCAGGGGGTTAGCTGTACCTTAGCATCCAGAGCTTATAGAGGAGGATGAGGAGGCAGGGGGTTATCTGTACCTTAGCATCCAGAGGTTACAGAGGAGGAGGAGGAGGCAGGGGGTTATCTGTACCTTAGCATCCAGAGCTTATAGAGGAGGAGGCAGGGGGTTAGCTGTACCTTAGCATCCAGAGCTTATAGAGGAGGAGGAGGAGGCAGGGGGTTAGCTGTACCTTAGCATCCAGAGCTTATAGAGGAGGATGAGGAGGCAGGGAGTTAGCTGTACCTTAGCATCCAAAATTTATACAGGAGGAGGAGGAGGAGGCAGGGGGTTAGCTGTACCTTAGCATCCAGAGCTTATAGAGGAGGATGAGGAGGCAGGGAGTTAGCTGTACCTTAGCATCCAGAGCTTATAGAGGAGGAGGAGGAGGCAGGGGGTTAGCTGTACCTTAGCATCCAGAGCTTACAGAGGAGGAGGAGGAGGCAGGGGGTTAGCTGTACCTTAGCATCCAGAGTTTACAGAGGAGGATGAGGAGGCAGGGGGTTATCTGTACCTTAGCATCCAGAGCTTATAGAGGAGGATGAGGAGGCAGGGGGTTAGCTGTACCTTAGCATCCAGAGCTTATAGAGGAGGAGGAGGAGGCAGGGGGTTAGCTGTACCTTAGCATCCAGAGCTTATAGAGGAGGATGAGGAGGCAGGGGGTTGGCTGTACCTTAGCATCCAGAGCTTACAGAGGAGGATGAGGAGGCAGGGGTTTAGCTGTACCTTAGCATCCAGAGCTTATAGAGGAGGATGAGGAGGCAGGGGGTTAGCTGTACCTTAGCATCCAGAGCTTATAGAGGAGGATGAGGAGGCAGGGGGTTAGCTGTACCTTAGCATCCAGAGCTTATAGAGGAGGATGAGGAGGCAGGGGGTTAGCTGTACCTTAGCATCCAGAGCTTACAGAGGAGGATGAGGAGGCAGGGGGTTATCTGTACCTTAGCATCCAGAGCTTACAGAGGAGGAGGCAGAGGGTTAGCTGTACCTTAGCATCCAGAGCTTACAGAGGAGGAGGAGGAGGCAGGGGGTTATCTGTACCTTAGCATCCAGAGCTTACAGAGGAGGAGGCAGGGGTTTAGCTGTACCTTAGCATCCAGAGCTTATAGAGGAGGAGGAGGAGGAGGGGGTTTAGCTGTACCTTAGCATCCAGAGCTTATAGAGGAGGATGAGGAGGCAGGGGGTTAGCTGTACCTTAGCATCCAGAGCTTACATAGGAGGATGAGGAGGCAGGGGGTTAGCTGTACCTTAGCATCCAGAGCTTATAGAGGAGGATGAGGAGGCAGGGGGTTAGCTGTACCTTAGCATCCAGAGCTTACAGAGGAGGATGAGGAGGCAGGGGTTTAGCTGTACCTTAGCATCCAGAGCTTATAGAGGAGGATGAGGAGGCAGGGGGTTAGCTGTACCTTAGCATCCAGAGCTTATAGAGGAGGATGAGGAGGCAGGGGGTTAGCTGTACCTTAGCATCCAGAGCTTATAGAGGAGGATGAGGAGGCAGGGGGTTAGCTGTACCTTAGCATCCAGAGCTTATAGAGGAGGATGAGGAGGCAGGGGGTTACCTGTACCTTAGCATCCAGAGCTTATAGAGGAGGAGGCAGGGGGTTAGCTGTACCTTAGCATCCAGAGCTTATAGAGGAAGAGGAGGAGGCAGGGGGTTATCTGTACCTTAGCATCCAGAGCTTATAGAGGAGGATGAGGAGGCAGGGGGTTAGCTGTACCTTAGCATCCAGAGCTTACAGAGGAAGAGGCAGGGGGTTATCTGTACCTTAGCATCCAGAGCTTATAGAGGAGGAGGCAGGGGGTTATCTGTACCTTAGCATCCAGAGCTTATAGAGGAGGAGGAGGAGGCAGGGGGTTAGCTGTACCTTAGCATCCAGAGCTTACAGAGGAGGAGGCAGGGGGTTATCTGTACCTTAGCATCCAGAGCTTATAGAGGAGGAGGCAGGGGGTTATCTGTACCTTAGCATCCAGAGCTTATAGAGGAGGAGGAGGAGGCAGGGGGTTAGCTGTACCTTAGCATCCAGAGTTTACAGAGGAGGAGGCAGGGGGTTAGCTGTACCTTAGCATCCAGAGCTTATAGAGGAGGAGGCAGGGGGTTAGCTGTACCTTAGCATCCAGAGCTTATAGAGGAAGAGGAGGAGGCAGGGGGTTAGCTGTACCTTAGCATCCAGAGCTTACAGAGGAGGATGAGGAGGCAGGGGGTTATCTGTACCTTAGCATCCAGAGCTTATAGAGGAGGATGAGGAGGCAGGGGGTTAGCTGTACCTTAGCATCCAGAGCTTATAGAGGAGGATGAGGAGGCAGGGGGTTATCTGTACCTTAGCATCCAGAGCTTACAGAGGAGGAGGAGGCAGGGGGTTAGCTGTACCTTAGCATCCAGAGCTTACAGAGGATGAGGAGGCAGTGGGTTATCTGTACCTTAGCATCCAGAGCTTATAGAGGAGGATGAGGAGGTAGGGGGTTATCTGTACCTTAGCATCCAGAGCTTACAGAGGAGGAGGAGGCAGGGGGTTAGCTGTACCTTAGCATCCAGAGCTTATAGAGGAAGAGGAGGAGGCAGGGGGTTATCTGTACCTTAGCATCCAGAGCTTACAGAGGAGGAGGAGGAGGAGGCAGGGGGTTATCTGTACCTTAGCATCCAGAGTTTACAGAGGAGGAGGCAGAGGGTTAGCTGTACCTTAGCATCCAGAGCTTACAGAGGAGGAGGAGGAGGCAGGGGGTTATCTGTACCTTAGCATCCAGAGCTTACAGAGGAGGATGAGGAGGCAGGGGGTTAGCTGTACCTTAGCATCCAGAGCTTATAGAGGAGGATGAGGAGGCAGAGGGTTAGCTGTACCTTAGCATCCAGAGCTTATAGAGGAAGAGGAGGAGGCAGGGGGTTATCTGTACCTTAGCATCCAGAGTTTACAGAGGAGGAGGCAGGGGGTTAGCTGTACCTTAGCATCCAGAGCTTACAGAGGAGGAGGAGGAGGCAGGGGGTTATCTGTACCTTAGCATCCAGAGCTTATAGAGGAGGAGGCAGGGGGTTAGCTGTACCTTAGCATCCAGAGCTTATAGAGGAGGATGAGGAGGCAGGGGGTTATCTGTACCTTAGCATCCAGAGGTTACAGAGGAGGAGGAGGAGGCAGGGGGTTATCTGTACCTTAGCATCCAGAGCTTATAGAGGAGGAGGCAGGGGGTTAGCTGTACCTTAGCATCCAGAGCTTATAGAGGAGGAGGAGGAGGCAGGGGGTTAGCTGTACCTTAGCATCCAGAGCTTATAGAGGAGGATGAGGAGGCAGGGAGTTAGCTGTACCTTAGCATCCAAAATTTATACAGGAGGAGGAGGAGGAGGCAGGGGGTTAGCTGTACCTTAGCATCCAGAGCTTATAGAGGAGGATGAGGAGGCAGGGAGTTAGCTGTACCTTAGCATCCAGAGCTTATAGAGGAGGAGGAGGAGGCAGGGGGTTAGCTGTACCTTAGCATCCAGAGCTTACAGAGGAGGAGGAGGAGGCAGGGGGTTAGCTGTACCTTAGCATCCAGAGTTTACAGAGGAGGATGAGGAGGCAGGGGGTTATCTGTACCTTAGCATCCAGAGCTTATAGAGGAGGATGAGGAGGCAGGGGGTTAGCTGTACCTTAGCATCCAGAGCTTATAGAGGAGGAGGAGGAGGCAGGGGGTTAGCTGTACCTTAGCATCCAGAGCTTATAGAGGAGGATGAGGAGGCAGGGGGTTGGCTGTACCTTAGCATCCAGAGCTTACAGAGGAGGATGAGGAGGCAGGGGTTTAGCTGTACCTTAGCATCCATAGCTTATAGAGGAGGATGAGGAGGCAGGGGGTTAGCTGTACCTTAGCATCCAGAGCTTATAGAGGAGGATGAGGAGGCAGGGGGTTAGCTGTACCTTAGCATCCAGAGCTTATAGAGGAGGATGAGGAGGCAGGGGGTTAGCTGTACCTTAGCATCCAGAGCTTACAGAGGAGGATGAGGAGGCAGGGGGTTATCTGTACCTTAGCATCCAGAGCTTACAGAGGAGGAGGCAGAGGGTTAGCTGTACCTTAGCATCCAGAGCTTACAGAGGAGGAGGAGGAGGCAGGGGGTTATCTGTACCTTAGCATCCAGAGCTTACAGAGGAGGAGGCAGGGGTTTAGCTGTACCTTAGCATCCAGAGCTTATAGAGGAGGAGGAGGAGGAGGGGGTTTAGCTGTACCTTAGCATCCAGAGCTTATAGAGGAGGATGAGGAGGCAGGGGGTTAGCTGTACCTTAGCATCCAGAGCTTACATAGGAGGATGAGGAGGCAGGGGGTTAGCTGTACCTTAGCATCCAGAGCTTATAGAGGAGGATGAGGAGGCAGGGGGTTAGCTGTACCTTAGCATCCAGAGCTTACAGAGGAGGATGAGGAGGCAGGGGTTTAGCTGTACCTTAGCATCCAGAGCTTATAGAGGAGGATGAGGAGGCAGGGGGTTAGCTGTACCTTAGCATCCAGAGCTTATAGAGGAGGATGAGGAGGCAGGGGGTTAGCTGTACCTTAGCATCCAGAGCTTATAGAGGAGGATGAGGAGGCAGGGGGTTAGCTGTACCTTAGCATCCAGAGCTTATAGAGGAGGATGAGGAGGCAGGGGGTTACCTGTACCTTAGCATCCAGAGCTTATAGAGGAGGAGGCAGGGGGTTAGCTGTACCTTAGCATCCAGAGCTTATAGAGGAAGAGGAGGAGGCAGGGGGTTATCTGTACCTTAGCATCCAGAGCTTATAGAGGAGGATGAGGAGGCAGGGGGTTAGCTGTACCTTAGCATCCAGAGCTTACAGAGGAAGAGGAGGAGGCAGGGGGTTATCTGTACCTTAGCATCCAGAGCTTACAGAGGAAGAGGAGGAGGCAGGGGGTTAGCTGTACCTTAGCATCCAGAGCTTATAGAGGAGGAGGAGGAGGCAGGGGTTAGCTGTACCTTAGCATCCAGAGCTTACAGAGGAGGAGGAGGCAGGGGGTTAGCTGTACCTTAGCATCCAGAGCTTATAGAGGAAGAGGAGGAGGCAGGGGGGTTATCTGTACCTTAGCATCCAGAGCTTATAGAGGAGGAGGAGGAAGTAGGGGGTTATCTGTACCTTAGCATCCAGAGCTTATAGAGGAGGATGAGGAAGTAGGGGTTTATCTGTACCTTAGCATCCAGAGCTTATAGAGGAGGATGAGGAGGCAGGGGGTTAGCTGTACCTTAGCATCCAGAGCTTATAGAGGAGGATGAGGAGGCAGGGGGTTAGCTGTACCTTAGACTCAATAATTTAAAAAAAAATGCATCGTTGTAGAGGGCAACAGTCACGAACATGGCCGAGCAACAGTCACAAACATCCAATTACTCAAAGGGCTGGGGAACGTCACTCGTCCATGTTAAGTCCTTCCAGTACCTCAGTCCTTCTTCTGAAGAGACCCATGTTACTCACTGCTATAAATACCCAGACAGAAGTGTGTCATGCAGGCTATATGAAACCCACAGGGGTGTCTAGGGAGTAGTATGAAGTTGGCACGTAGACTCTGATCTCAGGTCAGTTTTGCATTTGAACCCCAGTAAAGGTAAAGGTTAGGATTAGGGGGGGGTTACCTGATTCTAGATCTGTTTCTGGGGACACTTGATGTGGATCATGAGGATGTGTTAGGAGGGCATCGAGGAGGCACAAGGGCACTTACGTTCAGCAATGACCAGCGGTGGGTAGAACAGGAAGTAGCCGACCATCTCGGCGGTCAGCTGACCCAGGAGGTTAGAGGCGGCGGTGCCGTTGAGAGGGGAAGTCCCGTTCCTCACCATGTAGACCAGAGACACAGCAGGAGAACCCACTGACTGAGACACACTCAGCATCTAGAGGACAGGGAGATGGAGAGAGAGAGAGAAAGAGAGAGAGAGGGAGAGAGAAAGAGAGAGAGAAAGAGAGAGAGGAGAGAGAGGGGGAATAGAGACAAAGTTGCACAACATAATTTCAATTTAGATCAATCTACTTTAATGTGTAATAAGTTACAGAGGAGGTATACAATGTATTGGCATAATTAGCATAACAAAAATATGCTTAAATCCATAAAGATATTGGCCAGCCATTCGCCACTGTGAAAGTGTTTATTTATAACGTCAACTACACAAAAACTAAAAACTAAACCTTGACATACATACATAATATAGTGGACATGTTAACACGGCAGCTAGGAAGCTCATTAAAACAACACAAACACTGTCTCCCTGAACACATCAGTTCAGATCAGAGAACAGCTTCTATTTACAATGGCACATGAACAATGCACTTAGGAATGATAATTATGCTCCAATTATACACAGCTTGCATTTTGCTTTGCTAGTGCCAAACCTCTTCAACTGCAGAGCTGTGACTGGGAAAATGGTAGGTGCAAAATGCTTTGAGATTTAATCCATACAAACTGTGCCACACATCATCAAAATGACCAATCGGACGACCCATATTTAGACTCTTTGGATTTGTTTGTACTGAAGTTTAATGTCATAAGATCTAAAATAAGCCACAACACAAGTCTGGTATGAACATCAACTGTTTCATTTGAACCAGTTAGACGTAAAATGTCCAAAGTGTCCCTCCCTGATCTGTTTCACCTGTCCTTCTGCTTGTCTCCACCCCCTCCAGGTGTCACCCATCTTCCCCATCTTCCCCTGGGTGTTTATACCTGTGTTTTAGGACTGTATGTTGCCAGTTCGTCTTCTTTGTCAAGTCAACCAGCGTTTTTGTATCAGCTCCTGCTTTTCCTCAGTCTCTCTTTTTCTCATCCTCCTGGTTTTGACCCTTGCCTGTCCTGACCCTGTGCTCTCCCACCTGACCACTCTGCCTGCCCCTGACCCTGAGCCTGCCTGCCATCCTATACCTTTACCCCGTCTCTGGATTACCGACCTCTGTCTGACCTGAGCCTGCCATCCTATACCTTTACCCCGTCTCTGGATTACCGACCTCTGTCTGACCTGAGCCTGCCATCCTATACCTTTGCCCCGACTCTGGATTACCGACCTCTGTCTGACCTGAGCCTGCCATCCTATACCTTTGCCCCGTCTCTGGATTACCGACCTCTGTCTGACCTGAGCCTGCCATCCTATACCTTTGCCCCGACTCTGGATTACCGACCTCTGTCTGACCTGAGCCTGCCATCCTATACCTTTACCCCGTCTCTGGATTACCGACCTCTGTCTGACCTGAGCCTGCCTGCCATCCTATACCTTCGCCCCGTCTCTGGATTACCGACCTCTGTCTGACCTGAGCCTGCCATCCTATACCTTTGCCCCGACTCTGGATTACCGACCTCTGTCTGACCTGAGCCTGCCTGCCATCCTATACCTTTGCCCCGTCTCTGGATTACCGACCTCTGTCTGACCTGAGCCTGCCTGCCATCCTATACCTTTGCCCCGACTCTGGATTACCAACCTCTGTCTGACCTGAGCCTGCCTGCCATCCTATACCTTTGCCCCGACTCTGGATTACCGACCTCTGTCTGACCTGAGCCTGCCTGCCATCCTATACCTTTGCCCCGACTCTGGATTACCGACCTCTGTCTGACCTGAGCCTGCCATCCTATACCTTTGCCCCGACTCTGGATTACCGACCTCTGTCTGACCTGAGCCTGCCATCCTATACCTTTGCCCCGTCTCTGGATTACCGACCTCTGTCTGACCTGAGCCTGCCTGCCATCCTATACCTTTGCCCCGACTCTGGATTACCGACCTCTGTCTGACCTGAGCCTGCCTGCCATCCTGTACCTTTACCCCTATTGCTGTATAAACATTGTTACTTCAACACGGTGTGCATCTGGGTCTCACCTTATCCTGATACAAACAAGAAATCATTTATTTGTGGTGGGAAGCTTTGATAAGAGTACCTAGAGATTTAGGCTATGTATTAGGATATGTGTATACAATACAAAACCATAGAACTTTATTAATGCCCTGCTGGGACCAGTAACAAGGACATCATGAAGATCAGAAAAACAACATACTGTCTACTCATACCAAATAGAAGCCATTTACAGACATGTGTGCATACAGGAGGTACCAGGAATCGAACCCACTATCCTGGAGTTGCAAGCACCGTGCTCTACCAACTGAGCTACAGAGGACCACGTACACATGAAGTCACCCCCTCCAGAGGTCACAGGGTTACTGAGTGAGGAGGAGGCCATTGTACTATAATATCTGTACCTGGACAGAGAGTCTGGTGTGGACGTCCAGCACTTTGGCCTGGGCCTCAGAGAACACGTTCTCCAGCCTCTGTTCCATCATCTGCGAGAACCGACAGGAACGCGGGTCATCTCCTGGACCTACGAAGCGCAGAACTGGAACACACAGAGAAAACCCAGATCATAGAACATGGAGAACATCAGGGCAGAGTAACTGTAGTTCAATACTCAACCCCATCCAAATGAGCTTGTGTATGGACACAGAGCAGACTAATGTCCTGCAGCCTCCTTAATAACATGTCTTGTATATGAACACAGAGCAGACTAATGTCCTGCAGCCTCCTTAATAACATGTCTTGTATATGAACACAGAGCAGACTAATGTCCTGCAGCCTCCTTAATAACATGTCTTGTATATGGACACAGAGCAGACTAATGTCCTGCAGCCTCCTTAATAACATGTCTTGTATATGGACACAGAGCAGACTAATGTCCTGCAGCCTCCTTAATAACATGTCTGGTATATGGACACAGAGCAGACTAATGTCCTGCAGCCTCCTTAATAACATGTCTTGTATATGGACACAGAGCAGACTAATGTCCTGCAGCCTCCTTAATAACATGTCTTGTATATGGACACAGAGCAGACTAATGTCCTGCAGCCTCCTTAATAACATGTCTTGTATATGGACACAGAGCAGACTAATGTCCTGCAGCCTCCTTAATAACATGTCTTGTATATGGACACAGAGCAGACTAATGTCCTGCAGCCTCCTTAATAACATGTCTTGTATATGGACACAGAGCAGACTAATGTCCTGCAGCCTCCTTAATAACATGTCTTGTATATGGACACAGAGCAGACTAATGTCCTGCAGCCTCCTTAATAACATGTCTTGTATATGGACACAGAGCAGACTAATGTCCTGCAGCCTCCTTAATAACATGTCTTGTATATGGACACAGAGCAGACTAATGTCCTGCAGCCTCCTTAATAACATGTCTTGTATATGGACACAGAGCAGACTAATGTCCTGCAGCCTCCTTAATAACATGTCTTGTATATGGACACAGAGCAGACTAATGTCCTGCAGCCTCCTTAATAACATGTCTTGTATATGGACACAGAGCAGACTAATGTCCTGCAGCCTCCTTAATAACATGTCTTGTATATGGACACAGAGCAGACTAATGTCCTGCAGCCTCCTTAATAACATGTCTTGTATATGGACACAGAGCAGACTAATGTCCTGCAGCCTCCTTAATAACATGTCTGGTATATGGACACAGAGCAGACTAATGTCTAGCAGCCTCCTTAATAACATGTCTTGTATATGGACACAGAGCAGACTAATGTCCTGCAGCCTCCTTAATAACATGTCTTGTATATGAACACAGAGCAGACTAATGTCCTGCAGCCTCCTTAATAACATGTCTTGTATATGGACACAGAGCAGACTAATGTCCTGCAGCCTCCTTAATAACATGTCTTGTATATGGACACAGAGCAGACTAATGTCCTGCAGCCTCCTTAATAACATGTCTTGTATATGGACACAGAGCAGACTAATGTCCTGCAGCCTCCTTAATAACATGTCTTGTATATGGACACAGAGCAGACTAATGTCCTGCAGCCTCCTTAATAACATGTCTTGTATATGGACACAGAGCAGACTAATGTCCTGCAGCCTCCTTAATAACATGTCTTGTATATGGACACAGAGCAGACTAATGTCCTGCAGCCTCCTTAATAACATGTCTTGTATATGGACACAGAGCAGACTAATGTCCTGCAGCCTCCTTAATAACATGTCTTGTATATGGACACAGAGCAGACTAATGTCCTGCAGCCTCCTTAATAACATGTCTTGTATATGGACACAGAGCAGACTAATGTCCTGCAGCCTCCTTAATAACATGTCTTGTATATGGACACAGAGCAGACTAATGTCCTGCAGCCTCCTTAATAACATGTCTTGTATATGGACACAGAGCAGACTAATGTCCTGCAGCCTCCTTAATAACATGTCTTGTATATGGACACAGAGCAGACTAATGTCCTGCAGCCTCCTTAATAACATGTCTTGTATATGGACACAGAGCAGACTAATGTCCTGCAGCCTCCTTAATAACATGTCTGGTATATGGACACAGAGCAGACTAATGTCCTGCAGCCTCCTTAATAACATGTCTTGTATATGGACACAGAGCAGACTAATGTCCTGCAGCCTCCTTAATAACATGTCTTGTATATGAACACAGAGCAGACTAATGTCCTGCAGCCTCCTTAATAACATGTCTTGTATATGGACACAGAGCAGACTAATGTCCTGCAGCCTCCTTAATAACATGTCTTGTATATGGACACAGAACAGACTAATGTCCTGCAGCCTCCTTAATAACATGTCTTGTATATGGACACAGAGCAGACTAATGTCCTGCAGCCTCCTTAATAACATGTCTTGTATATGGACACAGAGCAGACTAATGTCCTGCAGCCTCCTTAATAACATGTCTTGTATATGGACACAGAGCAGACTAATGTCCTGCAGCCTCCTTAATAACATGTCTTGTATATGGACACAGAGCAGACTAATGTCCTGCAGCCTCCTTAATAACATGTCTTGTATATGGACACAGAGCAGACTAATGTCCTGCAGCCTCCTTAATAACATGTCTTGTATATGGACACAGAGCAGACTAATGTCCTGCAGCCTCCTTAATAACATGTCTTGTATATGGACACAGAGCAAACTAATGTCCTGCAGCCTCCTTAATAACATGTCTTGTATATGGACACAGAGCAGACTAATGTCCTGCAGCCTCCTTAATAACATGTCTTGTATATGGACACAGAGCAGACTAATGTCCTGCAGCCTCCTTAATAACATGTCTTGTATATGGACACAGAGCAGACTAATGTCCTGCAGCCTCCTTAATAACATGTCTTGTATATGGACACAGAGCAGACTAATGTCCTGCAGCCTCCTTAATAACATGTCTTGTATATGGACACAGAGCAGACTAATGTCCTGCAGCCTCCTTATTAACATGTCTTGTATATGGACACAGAGCAGACTAATGTCCTGCAGCCTCCTTAATAACATGTCTTGTATATGGACACAGAGCAGACTAATGTCCTGCAGCCTCCTTAATAACATGTCTTGTATATGGACACAGAGCAGACTAATGTCCTGCAGCCTCCTTAATAACATGTCTGGTATATGGACACAGAGCAGACTAATGTCCTGCAGCCTCCTTAATAACATGTCTTGTATATGGACACAGAGCAGACTAATGTCCTGCAGCCTCCTTAATAACATGTCTTGTATATGAACACAGAGCAGACTAATGTCCTGCAGCCTCCTTAATAACATGTCTTGTATATGGACACAGAGCAGACTAATGTCCTGCAGCCTCCTTAATAACATGTCTTGTATATGGACACAGAGCAGACTAATGTCCTGCAGCCTCCTTAATAACATGTCTTGTATATGGACACAGAGCAGACTAATGTCCTGCAGCCTCCTTAATAACATGTCTTGTATATGGACACAGAGCAGACTAATGTCCTGCAGCCTCCTTAATAACATGTCTTGTATATGGACACAGAGCAGACTAATGTCCTGCAGCCTCCTTAATAACATGTCTGGTATATGGACACAGAGCAGACTAATGTCCTGCAGCCTCCTTAATAACATGTCTTGTATATGGACACAGAGCAGACTAATGTCCTGCAGCCTCCTTAATAACATGTCTTGTATATGAACACAGAGCAGACTAATGTCCTGCAGCCTCCTTAATAACATGTCTTGTATATGGACACAGAGCAGACTAATGTCCTGCAGCCTCCTTAATAACATGTCTTGTATATGGACACAGAGCAGACTAATGTCCTGCAGCCTCCTTAATAACATGTCTTGTATATGGACACAGAGCAGACTAATGTCCTGCAGCCTCCTTAATAACATGTCTTGTATATGGACACAGAGCAGACTAATGTCCTGCAGCCTCCTTAATAACATGTCTTGTATATGGACACAGAGCAGACTAATGTCCTGCAGCCTCCTTAATAACATGTCTTGTATATGGACACAGAGCAGACTAATGTCCTGCAGCCTCCTTAATAACATGTCTTGTATATGGACACAGAGCAGACTAATGTCCTGCAGCCTCCTTAATAACATGTCTTGTATATGGACACAGAGCAGACTAATGTCCTGCAGCCTCCTTATTAACATGTCTTGTATATGGACACAGAGCAGACTAATGTCCTGCAGCCTCCTTATTAACATGTCTTGTATATGGACACAGAGCAGACTAATGTCCTGCAGCCTCCTTAATAACATGTCTTGTATATGAACACAGAGCAGACTAATGTCCTGCAGCCTCCTTAATAACATGTCTTGTATATGGACACAGAGCAGACTAATGTCCTGCAGCCTCCTTAATAACATGTCTTGTATATGGACACAGAGCAGACTAATGTCCTGCAGCCTCCTTAATAACATGTCTTGTATATGGACACTTAGCAGACTAATGCCCTGCAGCCTCCTTAATAATGTGTCTTGTATATGAACACAGAGCAGACTAATGTCCTGCAGCCTCCATAATAACATGTCTGGTATAGGAACACAGAGCAGACTAATGTCCTGCAGCCTCCTTAATAACATGTCTTGTATATGGACACAGAGCAGGCTAATGTCCTGCAGCCTCCTTAATAACATGTCTTGTATATGGACACAGAGCAGACTAATGTCCTGCAGCCTCCTTAATAACATGTCTTGTATATGGACACAGAGCAGACTAATGTCCTGCAGCCTCCTTAATAACATGTCTTGTATATGGACACAGAGCAGACTAATGTCCTGCAGCCTCCTTATTAACATGTCTTGTATATGGACACAGAGCAGACTAATGTCCTGCAGCCTCCTTAATAACATGTCTTGTATATGAACACAGAGCAGACTAATGTCCTGCAGCCTCCTTAATAACATGTCTTGTATATGGACACTTAGCAGACTAATGTCCTGCAGCCTCCTTAATAACATGTCTTGTATATGGACACAGAGCAGACTAATGTCCTGCAGCCTCCTTAATAACATGTCTTGTATATGGACACTTAGCAGACTAATGTCCTGCAGCCTCCTTAATAATGTGTCTTGTATATGAACACAGAGCAGACTAATGTCCTGCAGCCTCCATAATAACATGTCTGGTATAGGAACACAGAGCAGACTAATGTCCTGCAGCCTCCTTAATAACATGTCTGGTATATGGACACAGAGCAGACTAATGTCCTGCAGCCTTCTTAATAACATGTCTGGTATATGGACACAGAGCAGACTAATGTCCTGCAGCCTCCTTAATAACATGTCTGGTATATGGACACAGAGCAGACTAATGTCCTGCAGCCTCCTTAATAACATGTCTTGTATATGAACACAGAGCAGACTAATGTCCTGCAGCCTCCTTAATAACATGTCTTGTATACGGACACAGAGCAGACTAATGTCCTGCAGCCTCCTTAATAACATGTCTTGTATATGGACACAGAGCAGACTAATGTCCTGCAGCCTCCTTAATAACATGTCTTGTATATGGACACAGAGCAGACTAATGTCCTGCAGCCTCCTTAATAACATGTCTTGTATATGGACACAGAGCAGACTAATGTCCTGCAGCCTCCTTAATAACATGTCTGGTATATGGACACAGAGCAGACTAATGTCCTGCAGCCTCCTTAATAACATGTCTGGTATATGGACACAGAGCAGACTAATGTCCTGCAGCCTCCTTAATAACATGTCTTGTATATGGACACAGAGCAGACTAATGTCCTGCAGCCTCCTTAATAACATGTCTTGTATATGAACACAGAGCAGACTAATGTCCTGCAGCCTCCTTAATAACATGTCTTGTATATGGACACAGAGGAGACTAATGTCCTGCAGCCTCCTTAATAACATGTCTTGTATATGAACACAGAGCAGACTAATGTCCTGCAGCCTCCTTAATAACATGTCTGGTATATGGACACAGAGCAGACTAATGTCCTGCAGCCTCCTTAATAACATGTCTTGTATATGGACACAGAGCAGACTAATGTCCTGCAGCCTCCTTAATAACATGTCTTGTATATGGACACAGAGCAGACTAATGTCCTGCAGCCTCCTTAATAACATGTCTTGTATATGAACACAGAGCAGACTAATGTCCTGCAGCCTCCTTAATAACATGTCTTGTATATGAACACAGAGCAGACTAATGTCCTGCAGCCTCCTTAATAACATGTCTTGTATACGGACACAGAGGAGACTAATGTCCTGCAGCCTCCTTAATAACATGTCTTGTATACGGACACAGAGGAGACTAATGTCCTGCAGCCTCCTTAATAACATGTCTTGTATATGAACACAGAGCAGACTAATGTCCTGCAGCCTCCTTAATAACATGTCTTGTATATGAACACAGAGCAGACTAATGTCCTGCAGCCTCCTTAATAACATGTCTGGTATATGGACACAGAGCAGACTAATGTCCTGCAGCCTCCTTAATAACATGTCTTGTATATGGACACAGAGCAGACTAATGTCCTGCAGCCTCCTTAATAACATGTCTTGTATATGAACACAGAGCAGACTAATGTCCTGCAGCCTCCTTAATAACATGTCTTGTATATGGACACTTAGCAGACTAATGTCCTGCAGCCTCCTTAATAACATGTCTTGTATACGGACACAGAGCAGACTAATGTCCTGCAGCCTCCTTAATAACATGTCTTGTATACGGACACAGAGGAGACTAATGTCCTGCAGCCTCCTTAATAACATGTCTTGTATACGGACACAGAGGAGACTAATGTCCTGCAGCCTCCTTAATAACATGTCTTGTATATGAACACAGAGCAGACTAATGTCCTGCAGCCTCCTTAATAACATGTCTTGTATATGAACACAGAGCAGACTAATGTCCTGCAGCCTCCTTAATAACATGTCTGGTATATGGACACAGAGCAGACTAATGTCCTGCAGCCTCCTTAATAACATGTCTTGTGTATGGACACAGAGCAGACTAATGTCCTGCAGCCTCCTTAATAACATGTCTTGTATATGGACACAGAGCAGACTAATGTCCTGCAGCCTCCTTAATAACATGTCTTGTATATGGACACAGTGCAGACTAATGTCCTGCAGCCTCCTTAATAACATGTCTTGTATATGGACACAGAGCAGACTAATGTCCTGCAGCCTCCTTAATAACATGTCTTGTATATGAACACAGAGCAGACTAATGTCCTGCAGCCTCCTTAATAACATGTCTTGTATATGGACACTTAGCAGACTAATGTCCTGCAGCCTCCTTAATAACATGTCTTGTATATGGACACAGAGCAGACTAATGTCCTGCAGCCTCCTTAATAAAGTGTCTTGTATATGAACACAGAGCAGACTAATGTCCTGCAGCCTCCATAATAACATGTCTGGTATAGGAACACAGAGCAGACTAATGTCCTGCAGCCTCCTTAATAACATGTCTGGTATATGGACACAGAGCAGACTAATGTCCTGCAGCCTTCTTAATAACATGTCTGGTATATGGACACAGAGCAGACTAATGTCCTGCAGCCTCCTTAATAACATGTCTGGTATATGGACACAGAGCAGACTAATGTCCTGCAGCCTCCTTAATAACATGTCTTGTATATGAACACAGAGCAGACTAATGTCCTGCAGCCTCCTTAATAACATGTCTTGTATACGGACACAGAGCAGACTAATGTCCTGCAGCCTCCTTAATAACATGTCTTGTATATGGACACAGAGCAGACTAATGTCCTGCAGCCTCCTTAATAACATGTCTTGTATATGGACACAGAGCAGACTAATGTCCTGCAGCCTCCTTAATAACATGTCTTGTATATGGACACAGAGCAGACTAATGTCCTGCAGCCTCCTTAATAACATGTCTGGTATATGGACACAGAGCAGACTAATGTCCTGCAGCCTCCTTAATAACATGTCTGGTATATGGACACAGAGCAGACTAATGTCCTGCAGCCTCCTTAATAACATGTCTTGTATATGGACACAGAGCAGACTAATGTCCTGCAGCCTCCTTAATAACATGTCTTGTATATGAACACAGAGCAGACTAATGTCCTGCAGCCTCCTTAATAACATGTCTTGTATATGGACACAGAGGAGACTAATGTCCTGCAGCCTCCTTAATAACATGTCTTGTATATGAACACAGAGCAGACTAATGTCCTGCAGCCTCCTTAATAACATGTCTGGTATATGGACACAGAGCAGACTAATGTCCTGCAGCCTCCTTAATAACATGTCTTGTATATGGACACAGAGCAGACTAATGTCCTGCAGCCTCCTTAATAACATGTCTTGTATATGGACACAGAGCAGACTAATGTCCTGCAGCCTCCTTAATAACATGTCTTGTATATGAACACAGAGCAGACTAATGTCCTGCAGCCTCCTTAATAACATGTCTTGTATATGAACACAGAGCAGACTAATGTCCTGCAGCCTCCTTAATAACATGTCTTGTATACGGACACAGAGGAGACTAATGTCCTGCAGCCTCCTTAATAACATGTCTTGTATACGGACACAGAGGAGACTAATGTCCTGCAGCCTCCTTAATAACATGTCTTGTATATGAACACAGAGCAGACTAATGTCCTGCAGCCTCCTTAATAACATGTCTTGTATATGGACACAGAGCAGACTAATGTCCTGCATCCTCCTTAATAACATGTCTTGTATATGGACACAGAGCAGACTAATGTCCTGCAGCCTCCTTAATAACATGTCTTGTATATGGACACAGAGCAGACTAATGTCCTGCAGCCTTCTTAATAACATGTCTTGTATATGGACACAGAGCAGACTAATGTCCTGCATCCTCCTTAATAACATGTCTTGTATATGGACACAGAGCAGACTAATGTCCTGCAGCCTCCTTAATAACATGTCTTGTATATGGACACAGAGCAGACTAATGTCCTGCAGCCTTCTTAATAACATGTCTTGTATATGGACACAGAGCAGACTAATGTCCTGCAGCCTCCTTAATAACATGTCTTGTATATGGACACAGAGCAGACTAATGTTCTGCAGACTCCTTAATAACATGTCTTGTATATGGACACAGAGCAGACTAATGTCCTGCAGCCTCCTTTATAACATGTCTTG
>NW_026600626.1:112500-170142 GCF_029448725.1 Salvelinus fontinalis | reverse complement strand
GGTTTATTCTGATTGATTGGATGTTCTGGTCCTGAGGCTTCAGTGTGTTAGTAGAACAGGTTTGTGAACTCAGCCCCAGGACCAGCTGGATGAGGGGACTCTTTTCTTTGCTCAGCTCTTGGTATTGCAGGGCTTGGTAGTGATATGAGAGTGGGTTACTGTATTTTAGATGTTTCCAAAATTTAATTGCTCTTTTTTGAGTTTTTATTATTAGTGGATATTTGCCTAATTCTGCCCTGCATGCATTGTTTGTAGTTTTCCTCTGGACATGTAGGATAATCTTACAGAACTCTGCATGCAGGGTTTCAATGGGATGTTTGTCCCATTTGATGAAATCTTGTTTTGCAAGTGGACCCCCACACCTCGCTGCCATAAAGTGCAATTGGTTCAATGACATATTCAATTAGTTTTAGCCAAATTTTAATAGGTATTTCAATTTGAATTTGCTTTTTAATTGCGTAGAATGCCCTGCGTGCTTTCTCTCTCAGTTCATTCACTGCCTCATTAAGGTGTCCAGTTGAGCTTATTTTTAAACCTAAGTAATTGTAGTGTGTGCAGTACTCTATATATTTTGTACCAATTGAGAACTTTGGTCTAATTCCCTGAGATCTGGATCTTCTCTGGAAAATCATTATTTTAGTCTTTTTGGGGTTTACTGCCAGGGCCCAGGTCTGGCAGTACTGCTCTAGCAGATCCAGGCTCTGCTGTAGGCCATGTGCTGTGGGTGACAGCAGGCATAGGTCATCTGCGAAGAGTAGGCATTTAACCTCTGAATTATGGAGACTAACACCAGGGGCTGGGGATTTTTCTAGAATAGTGGCCAATTCGTTGATGTAAATATTGAAGAGTGCAGGGCTCAGATTACAACCCTGACGAAGGCCCCGCCCCTGGTTAAAAGAATTCTGTTCTTTTCTTGCCAATTTTAATGCTGCACGTATTGCCAGTATACATTGATTTAATTATGTCATATGTTTTACCCCCTACACCACTTTCAATAACTTTGTAGAACAGTCCTGTATGCCAAATAGAATCAAATGCTTTTTGGAAGTCGATAAAGCAAGCGTATATTTTGGTATTATTTTGGTGGACATGTTTACCTATCAGGGTGTGTAGGGTGTAAATATGATCGGTCGTGCGATGTTTTGGTATAAATCCAATTTGGCTTTTACTCAAGACATTGTGCTTATTAAGGAAGTTTAGAACTCTTACATTTATAATACTACAGAAAACCTTCCCAGGTTACTGTTCACACAAATGCCTCTGTAATTGTTAGGGTCAAATTTGTCTCCGTTTTTAAAGATTGGGGTTATGAGTCCTTGATTCCAGATGTCAGGGAAATAACCTACACTCAGGATCGTCTCTCTCTCTCTCTCTCTCTCTCTCTCTCTCTCTCTCTCTCTCTCTCTCTCCTCTCTCTCTCTCTCTCTCTCTCTCTCTCTCTCTCTCTCTCTCTCTCTCTCTCCTCTCTCTCCTCTCTCTCTCTCTCTCTCTCTCTCTCTCTCTCTCTCTCTCTCTCTCTCTCTCTCTCTCTCTCTCTCTCTCTCTCTCTCTCTCTCTCTCTCTCTCTCTCTCTCTCTCTCTCTCTCTCTCTCTCTCTCTCTCTCTCTCTCTCTCTCTCTCTCTCTCTCTCTCTCTCTCTCTCTCTCTCTCTCTCTCTCTCTCCAGTGTGCAGAATATAAAATTGTATCTAAATGTCTCTCAAACAGGTTGAAAGAATTTCTGGTGCTGTTGGTCCACAAGGACCAGTCTTACTGTGTACCAGACCACTCTATTTGTCACGATCGTGTGGAGGATTGACGGACCAAAACGCAGCATGAGGAAAATAAGCCATCTTCATTTATTTAAGAAGAAGGAGAACCGAAAACAAAACACTCTTACAAAACTAACAAAACAAGAAAACGATCGTGAAGCTAAATAACGATGTGCACACACAGGCTAGAAACGTATCACATAGACAATTACCCACATCACATGAAAGCCTATGGCTACCCTAAATATGGCTCCCAATCAGAGACAACAGAAATCAGCTGTCTCTAATTGGGAACTCATTCAGGCAACCATAGACTCTCCTAAACAACTAAACCAACATAGACAACGCTAGACACATGCACTACACACAAACCCATACAATACACCCAACACCCCCTTTACCATATAATCACCCAAAACCGACAAAACACAAACATTCCCCATGTCACACCCTGACCTAACTAAAATAATAAATAAAACAAAGAATACAAAGGCCAGGGCGTGACATAACCCCCCCCTTAAGGTGCGAACTCCGGGCGCACCAGCACACAGTCTAGGGGAGGGTCTGGGTGGGCTTCCTTCCACGGTGGCGGCTCCGGCACTGGTCGTTGTCTCCACCCCACCACAGTCACTAACCGCCTCCTTAGCTTCCTCCAAATGACCCCCCTCCACATTAACCCCACTGAATTAAGGGGCAGTTCCGGACTAAGGGGCAGCTCCGGACTAAGAGGCAGCTCCGGACTAAGGGGCAGTACCAGGGTAAGGGGCAGTACCAGGGTAAGGGGCAGTACCAGGGTAAGGGGCAGCACCAGGATAAGGGAGAGCACCAGGATAAGGGAGAGCACCAGGATAAGGGCCAGCACCAGGATAAGGGGCAGCTCCGGACTGAGAAACGGCAGCTCCGGACTGAGGAATGGCAGCTCCGGACTGAGGGACTGCAGCTCCGGACTGAGGGACGGCCCATGGCAGGCTGACAGATCTGGCTGCTCATGGCTGGCTGACGGATCTGGCTGCTCATGGCTGGCTGACGGATCTGGCTGCTCATGGCTAGCTGACGGATCTGGCTGCTCATGGCTAGCTGACGGATCTGGCTGCTCATGGCTGGCTGACGGATCTGGCTGCTCATGGCTAGCTGACGGATCTGGCTGCTCATGGCTAGCTGACGGATCTGGCTGCTCATGGCTAGCTGACGGATCTGGCTGCTCATGGCTAGCTGACGGATCTGGCTGCTCATGGCTGGCTGACGGATCTGGCTGCTCATGGCTGGCTGACGGATCTGGCTGCTCATGGCTGGCTGACGGATCTGGCTGCTCATGGCTGGCTGACGGATCTGGCTGCTCATGGCTGGCTGACGGATCTGGCTGCTCATGGCTAGCTGACGGATCTGGCTGCTCATGGCTGGCTGACTGATCTGGCTGCTCATGGCTGGCTGACGGATCTGGCTGCTCATGGCTGGCTGACTGATCTGGCTGCTCATGGCTAGCTGACTGATCTGGCTGCTCATGGCTGGCTGGCGGATCTGGTAGATCCTGTCTGGTTGGCGGCTCTGGCAGATCCTGTCTGGTTGGCGGCTCTGGCAGATCCTGTCTGGTTGGCGGCTCTGGCAGATCCTGTCTGACGAATGGCTCTAGCGGCTCCTGACTGACGAACGGCTCTGACGGCTCGGGACAGACGGGCGGCTCTAATGGCTCGGGGCAGACGGATGGCTCAGATGGCGCTGGGTAGACGGATGGCTCAGATGGCGCTGGGTAGACGGATGGCTCAGATGGCGCTGGGTAGACGGATGGCTCAGATGGCGCTTGGCAGACGGTCAGTTCAGGCCTCGCTGTGCAGACGACAGACTCTTGCCGGCTGAGGCGCACTGTAGGCCTGGTGCGTGGTGCCGGAACTGGTGGTACCGGACTGGGGACACGCATCTCAGGGCTAGTGCGGGAGCAGGAACAGGGCATACTGGACCCTGGGAGCGCACATTAGGCCTAGTGCGTGGTGCCGGAACTGGTGATACCGGGCTGGGGACACGCATCTCAGGGCTAGTGCGGGGAGAAGGAACAGGGCATACTGGACCCTGGGAGCGCACATTAGGCCTAGTGCGTGGTGCCGGAACTGGTGGTACCGGGCTGGGGACACGCATCTCAGGGCTAGTGCGGGGAGCAGCAACAGGACGCACAGGACTCTGGGTACACACAGGAGGCTTGGTGCGTGATTTAGGCACTGGTGGTAAAGGGCTGGAGACACGCACCATAGGGCTAGTGCGTGGAGGAGGCACTGGTTGTACTGGGCTGGGGACTGTCACAGGAGACTTAGTACATGGGGCTAATATAGGAGGTGCAGGACTAGGGAGGCGTACAGGAGGCCTGGTTCGTGGGACTGTCATTCCCAGACGGTTAGCACGCACTTCAGGACGAGCATGGAGAGCTGACTCAGGTAACCTCACATCCCGCACACGCTCTGTCGGGTGGATGTTGTGGCTCACGCACCAACACAGCAGCTCCCTCATCTCACTCTCTTCCAACCTCCCCAATAAATCCTTAACAGTCTCTGCATCATTCCCATTGCTCACCTCCAATATCAGCCCGACTGGCTCAGGTTCCCTCTTAGAGTCCTCACGGGTAGCACGGGAAGTTGACGCAGTTCTCCCATCTGGACTCGCCACACTCCCCATGAGCCCCTCCCCAAGAAATTTTTGGGTATTACTCACGGGTCTCCAGCCTTGCTTCCGTGCTGCCTCCTCATATCGCCTCCTCTCGGCTTTCGCTGCCTCCAGCTCTTCACGAGGAAGGCGATATTCTCCCGGTTGTGCCCACGGCCCCTTACCATCCAGTATCTCCTCCCATGTCCAAGAATCCTGTGTAGGTGGGTCCTGTTGCCGCTTTACATGCCGCTTGGTCCTGTATTGGTGGGTAATTCTGTCACGATCGTGTGGAGGATTGACGGACCAAAACGCAGCATGAGGAAAATAAGCCATCTTCATTTATTTAAGAAGAAGGAGAACCGAAAACAAAACACTCTTACAAAACTAACAAAACAAGAAATTGATCGTGAAGCTAAATAACGATGTGCACACACAGGCTACAAACGTATCACATAGACAATTACCCACATCACATGAAAGCCTATGGCTACCCTAAATATGGCTCCCAATCAGTGACAACAGAAATCAGCTGTCTCTAATTGGGAACTCATTCAGGCAACCATAGACTCTCCTAAACATCTAAACCAACATAGACAACGCTAGACACATGCACTACACACAAACCCATACAATACACCCAACACCCCCTTTACCATATAATCACCCAAAACCGACAAAACACAAACATTCCCCATGTCACACCCTGACCTAACTAAAATAATAAATAAAACAAAGAATACAAAGGCCAGGGCGTGACACTATTGTTGATGACTCGTTTCTAATAAGAGATGTTTTAGACATTTGTAAACTGTCTGATGTGAATGTGGGTTTACTTTCTTCGGATCAGGAGAAGGCTTTTGACCGTTCCGGATAGCGTCGAACAACAACATTGATGTATACGCTGATTCGGTGAGCGAGTTTATTAGCAAGTACATCGGTGATGTTGTACCCACGGCGACTATTAAAACCTTCCCCCAACCAGAAACCGTGGATTGATAGCAGCATTTGCACAAAACTGAAAGCGTGAACCACTGCTTTTAATCAGGGCAAGGCGACCGGAAACATGACCGAATACTAACAGTGTAGCTATTCCCTCCGCAAGGCAATCAAATAAGCTAAGCATCAGTATAGACACAAAGTAGAGTCGCAATTCAACGGCTCAGACACAAGAGGTATGTGGCAGGGTCTACAGTCAATCACGGACTACAAAAAGAAAACCAGCGGCATCGCGGACCCCGATGTCTTGCTACTAGACAAACTAAACAGCTTCTTCGCTTGCTTTGAGGACAATACAGTGCCACCGAAACGGCCCGCTACCAAAACCTGCGGACTCTCCTTCACCGCAGCCAACGTGAGTAAAACATTTAAATGTGTTAACCTGTTGGGGATGGGGGCGCTGTTTAGACTATTTATGCTAATTGGGTAATTTTTGAAACGGCTTCCCACAAAATCCTTGATCGTACAATATGCATATTATTATTATTATTGGATAGAAAACAGTCTATAGTTTCTATAGGAGTTGAAATTTTGTCTCTAAGTGGAACAGAGCCCATTCTACAGCAATTTCCCTGACATGGATTCAGATTTCAGAAATGTTGGCCACTGTTCTGAAGTCAGTTAAAAGGGCACTGATATTGCTATGACTATACGGACACTTCTTACGTCTTCCCCTGGATGCCTTTACGTGATGACGATTCCAATGGGGTCGATTGCGCGTTCACAGGCCCTACAAATGAAAAAACCCTGAGGCTAGTCATTCTTTTGGAGCTGCGTCATGCGCCTAGAGGACACCGGCCCGCACCTTTTCCAAGCATTAGTGAAGGGGGTAATATTACTCGGGTCATGTTTCTACTCGTTATGGGAGTTAAAAACATCATAAGGTAGTTAATTTAAAGCGTTTTATAGCAATTTATATCCGTTTAGTGCGATTTTGGGACATTTATTTTTGAAACGATGTGAATAGTTGGGCACGCTTTTCAGTTCATCCCGAACGCAGTTGGCATTTCCACATGGCAAGAGGACAGCTTTCCACCAAAAGACGATTTCTCCCAAGAAAGGATCCTTTGCCCAAGATACTGATGGAAGAACAGCTCAAGGTAGGACATTTTTATTATGATAAATCGTGTTTCTGTCGAAACATTTTAGTGGCTTAGGACGCCATGTTTTTTGACGTAGCTTCGCTTGGCGCAAACTGTATTGAAAAGTAAGGATAAATTAAAAAATGTAATAACGCAATTGTATTAAGAATTAAATTGTCTATCAATCCCTGTCCACCCTATATTTTTTAGTCACGTTTATGAGTATTTATGTATAAGAGTAGATCACTGTCTAAGTGGCGCAAGGACATTTTCTGACCAGCTTGTCTACATTTCACATTGTCTAACCATGATTTTGGTGGCTAAATATAAACATTTGCGATCAAACTGTATATGCATGTTGTAATGTGATGTTACAGGAGTGTCATCGGAAGAATTCTGAGAAGGTTAGTGAAAAAATTAATATCTTTTGGCGATGTTGACTTTTATCGCTCACTTTGGCTAGAATCAATGCTGGGCTGCTATGTGGTATGTGCTATGCTAATATAACGATTTATTGTGTTTTCGCTGTAAGACACTTAGAAAATCTGAAATATTGTCTGTATTCACAGGATCTGTGTCTTTCGATTCGTGTATGCTGTGTATTTTTACGAAATGTTTGATGATTAGTAAGTAGGTAAACACGTTGCTCTAAGTAGTTTTTCTATTCCATTTGTGACGGTGGGTGGAATTGTAACCTATGCCATCTACCTGAAATATGCACTTTTTTCTAACAAAACCTATCCCATACCATAAATATGTTATCAGACTGTCATCTAATGAGTTTTTTTGTTGGTTAGGGGCTATAAATATCTTAGTTTAGCCGAATTGGTGATGGCTACTGGTGTTGGTGGACAAATAAAAGATGGTGGATTATGCTAATGTGTTTTTAGGTAATAGATGTACATCTTTACATATTGTGTCTTCCCTGTAAAACATTTTAAAAATCGGACATGTTGACTGGATTCACAAGATCTGTGTCTTTCATTAGCTGTATTGGACTTTAATGTGTGAAAGTTAAATATTTTAAAAAAGTATTTTTTTTGAATTTCGCGGCACTGGTTTTTCAGTGGGGGGGGGGGGGGTGTGCCGCTAGCGCCACGCTGATCCTAGACAGGTTTAACCCTCGCAAGGTTGCTGGCCCAGACGGCATCCCTAGCCGCGTCCTCAGAGCATGCGCAGACCAGCTAGCTGGTGTGTTTACGGACATATTCAATCAATCCCTATCCCATTCTGCTGTTCCCACATGCTTCAAGAGGGCCACCATTGTTCCTGTTCCCAAGAAAGCTAAGGTAACTGAGCTAAATGACTATCGCCCCGTAGCACTCACTTCCGTCATCATGAAGTGCTTTGAGAGACTACTCAAGGATCATATCACCTCCATCCTACCTGACACCCTAGACCCACTCCAATTTGCTTACCGCCCCAATAGGTCCACAGATGATGCAATCGCCATCACACTGCACACTGCCCGAACCCATCTGGACAAGAGGAATACCTATGTAAGAATGCTGTTCATCGACTACAGCTCAGCATTTAACACTATAGTACCCTCCAAACTCGTCATTAAGCTTGAGACCCTGGGTCTCGACCCCGCCCTGTGCAACTGGGTCCTGGACTTTCTGACGGACTGTCCCCAGGTGGTGAGGGTAGGAAACAACATCTCCACCCCGCTGATCCTCAACACTTGGGCCCCACAAGGGTGCATTCTCAGCCCTCTCCTGTACTCCCCGTTCACCCATGACTGCGTGGCCATGCACGCCTTCAACTCAATCATCAAGTTTGCAGACAACACTACAGTGGTAGGCTTGTTTACCAACAACGACGAGACGGCCTACAGGGAGGAGGTGAGGGCCCTCGGAGTGTGGTGTCAGGAAAACAACCTCACACTCAACGTCAACAAAACAAAGGAGATGATCGGTGACTTCAGGAAACAGCAGAGGGAGGAAACCCTATCCACATCGACGGGGACAGTAGTGGAGAAGGTGGAAAGTTTTAAGTTCCTCGGCGTACACATCACGGACAAACTGAAATGGTCCACCCACACAGACAGCGTGGTGAAGAAGGTGCAACAACGCCTCTTCAACCTCAGGAGGCTGAAGAAATTTGGCTTGTCACCAAAAACACTCACAAACTTTTACAGATGCACAATCGAGAGCATCCTGTCGGGCTGTATCACCGCCTGGTACGGAAACTGCTTCACCCACAACCGCAAGGCTCTCCAGAGGGTAGTGACGTCTGAACAATGCATCCCCGGTGGCAAACTACCTGCCCTCCAAGATACCTACAACCCCGATGTCACAGGAAGGCCAAAAAGATCATCAAGGACAACAACTACCCGAGCCACTGCCTGTTCACCCCGCTATCATCCAGAAGGCGAGGTCAGTACATGTGCATCAAAGCTGGGTGGCTGCTGCCAACATACTGTTTCAAAGGCTGTTGGTGGTCTTTATATAAACTGCCTACTGATAAGAGGACAGCTGTCCTCCAATGGAGGATAATATATTTTGATATCGCCACCAACATGCATCTGGTACACCTGGATCCTAGTGTTGGGGAGGGGTGTCCATTCTGTGCTGAGTCTGAAACTCTGGCACATCTGTTTTTACAGTGTCCCAGGTTGGTCGGGATGATTGACGTGATCGCTAGTTGATTCTCAGCTCTGGAAGAGGTTTTCTCTTCCAAACTGTATATATTTGGACCAAAGTACAGGTTTAGTCGAAGGGGTGCAGTTTTCTTAACTTTGTGTCAGGGGCAGCTAAATTAGCAATTTGGAAGACACAAAGAACAGTATTCCCATCTGCTAGCCTGCTAGCCGCGGCCCGCTAGCTGTCTAGAGCATATCGGACTGTTAGCTGAATAGGTCCATCGGCCAATTTCTTGGAACACTATACCTATTTTGCCAATTGGCCTGGACCCCCTTCTTCTACATGGAGCCCTGCTCATCCATCACGACTAGACTACCGACATAATCTGCCCAAGGTTTTTATTTCTTCTACAGGTCCCTCCGTCGCGACGTCCTCTGAATGCCCATCTGCTAGCCTGCTTGTCGCGGCCCGCTAGCTGTCTAGAGCATATTGGACTGTTAGCTGAAGAGATCCATCGGCCAATTTCTTGTGCCACTATACCTATTTTGCCAATTGGACCCGACTCTTTTACTACACGGAACCCTACTAATCCATCACAACTGGTCTGCCGACATAACCGTATGAGGAGGCTCCGCACTAGGAGGCTATAACAGACTTCTTCTGTCGCGACGTCCCACTAAGGCCCTTCTGCTGGCTTGATTTCCCCGGCCCGCTAGCTGTCTGAATCGCCATGTCTCTAGCCAGCCTAACTACTCACTGGACCCCTATGATCACTCGGCCACGCATGCCTCTCCCTAATGTCAATATGCCTTGTCCATTGCTGTTCTGGTTAGTGATTATTGTCTTATTTCACTGTAGAGCCTCTAGCCCTGCTCAATATGCCTTAGCTAACCCTTCAGTTCCACCTCCCACACATGCGGTGAAATCACCTGGTTTAAATTATGTTTCTAGAGACAATATCTCACTCATCATCACTCAATGCCTAGGTTTTTCTCCACTGTATTCACATCCTACCATACCTTTGTCTGTACATTATGCCTTGAATCCATTCTATCGCGCCCAGAAACCTGCTCATTTTACTCTCTGTTCCGAACGTACTAGACGACCAGTTCTTATAGCCTTTAGCCGTACCCTTATCCTACTCCTCCTCTGTTCCTCTGGTGATGTAGAGGTTAATCCAGGCCCTGCAGTGCCTAGCTCCACTCCCATTCCCCCGGTGCTTTCATTTGTTGACTTTTGTAACCGTAAAAGCCTTGGTTTCATGCATGTTAACATTAGAAGCCTCCTCCCTAAGTTTGTTTTATTCACTGCTTTAGCACACTCTGCCAACCCGGATGTCCTAGCCGTGTCTGAACCCTGGTTTAGGAAGACCACCAAATATCCTGAATTTTCCATCCCTAACTATAACATTTCCCGACAAGATAGAACTGCCAAAGGGGGCGGAGTTGCAATCTACTGCAGAGATAGCCTGCAGAGTCCTGTCTTACTATCCAGGTCTGTACCCAAACTGTTTGAGATTCTACTTTTAAAAATCCACCTTTCCAGAAACAAGTCTCTCACTGTTGCCGCTTGCTATAGACTATCCTCTGCCCCCAGCTGTACCCTGGACACCATATGTGAATTGATTGCCCACCAAGAGCTTGTGCTGCTTGGTGACGTAAACTGGGACATGCTTAACACCTCGGCCATCCTACAATCTAAGCTTGATGCCCTCAATCTCACACAAATTATCAATGAACCTACCAGGTACAACCCCAAATCCGTAAACACGGGCACCCTCATAGATATCATCCTAACCAACTTGCCCTCCAAATACACCTCTGCTGTCTTCAACCAAGATCTCAACAATCACTGCCTCATTGCCTGCATCCGTAATGGGTCTGCAGTCAAACGACCACCCCTCATCACTGTCCCTAAAACACTTCAGCGAGCAGGCCTTTATAATCTACCTGGCCCGGGTATCCTGGAAGGATATTGACCTCATCCCGTCAGTAGAGGATGCCGGGTTATTCTTTAAAAGTGCCTTCCTCAACATCTTAAATAAGCATGCACCATTCAAAAAATGTAGAACCAGGAACAGATATAGCCCTTGATACACTCCAGACTTGACTGCCCTTGACCAGCACAAAAACATCCTGTGGCGTACTGCATTAACATCGAATAGCCCCCGTGATATGCAACTTTTCAGGGAAGTTAGGAACCAATATATACAGGCAGTTAGGAAAGCTTAGGCTAGCTTTTTCAAACAGAAATTTGCATCCTGTAGCACAAACTCAAAGTTCTGGGACACTGTAAAGTCCATGGAGAATAAGAGCACCTCCTCCCAGCTGCCCACTGCACTGAGGCTAGGAAACTCTGTCACCACCGATAAATCCACTGTAATTGAGTGAATTTCAATAAGCATTTTTCTATGGCTGGCCATGCTTCCACCTGGCTACCCCTACCCCGGTCAACAGCCCAGCACCCCACACAGCAACTCTCCCAAGCCTCCTCCATTTCTCCTTCACCAATATCCAGATAACTGATGTTCTTATAGAGCTGCAAAATCTGGACCCCTACAAATCAGCTGGGCTAGACAATCTGGACCCTCTCTTTCTAAAATTATCTGCCGAAATTGTTGCAACCTCTATTACTAGCCTGTTCAACCTGTCTTTCGTATCATCTGAGATTCCCAAAGATTGGAAAGCTGCTGCGGTCATCCCCCTCTTCAAAGGGGGAGACACTCTAGACCCAAACTGCTACAGACCTATATCTATCCTACCCTGCCTTTCTAAGGTCTTTGAAAGCCGAGTTAACAAACAGATTACCGACCATTTCGAATCTCACCGTACCTTCACCGCTATGCAATCTGGTTTCAGAGCTGGTCATGGGTGCACCTCAGCCACGCTCAAGGTCCTAAACGATATCATAACCGCCATCGATAAGAGACAATACTGTGCAGCCGTATTTATCGACCTGGCCAAGGCTTTTGACTCTGTCAATCACCACATTCTTATCGGCAGACTCAACAGCCTTGGTTTCTCAAATGACTGCCTCGCCTGGTTCACCAACTACTTCTCTGATAGAGTTCAGTGTGTCAAATCGGATGGCCTGTTGTCCAGACCTCTCGCAGTCTCTATGGGGGTGCCACAGGGTTCAATTCTCGGGCTGACTCTCTTCTCTGTATACATCAATGATGTCACTCTGGCTGCTGGTGATTCTCTGATCCACCTCTACGCATACGACAGAGCTGCGAGAAAACTTCTATATATTATTGAAACAATGTTGCGATTGTTTGTGAGAATGCCAACAGGTGTGGTTCCCGTGGGGGAAAGATTCTATTGGGGAAAGGTTCCCGTGGGGTTTCCCATGAAAGCCAAGAAGGGGAGTGAGGTGTGTGTGTGTGTGTGCTCAAACACACATGCATGTGGGGGTCTGGGAGAGGAAGTGTGTGCATCTGATGAATGGCCATGTGCCTGAATGTGCCTGAACTCAATTTTGTACACAAATTGTAGTCTCACCCATTAATTTCTAATGACCGGTTATTTTTGACCGGGAACACCACATGTGTACAAAAGTTAAATAAAACACCCAAAACGTATTGAAAACCATAAAAAATGTATTATGTGTGTTCAGATGCTGTACATAGCTCATCTGTAAATAGTCCATCCAATCTACCTTATCCCCATACTGTATTTATTTATTTATCTTGCTCCTTTGCACCCCAGTATCTCAACTTGCACATTCATCTTCTGCACATCTTACCATTCCAGTGTTTAATTGCTATATTGTAATTACTTCGCCACAATGGCCTATTTATTGCCTTACCTCTCTTATCTTACCTCATTTGCACATGCTGTATATAGATTTTTCTACTGTATTATTGATTGGATGTTTGTTTATTCCATGTGTAACTCTGTGTTGTTGTATGTGTCGAACTGCTTTGCTTTATCTTGGCCAGGTCGCAATTGCAAATGAGAACTTGTTCTCAGCTAGCCTACCTGGTTAAATAAAGGTGAAATAAAAAATAAAGAAAATGCCCTGTGTGGACAAAGTCATGGAACCTTATGAGAATCAGATTAAATGAACTGCATTTTTCAGAGAGAAAACTTGTAAATCGGTCCAATTGTACTGGAACACAGCAGCAGGGTTAATTGTATCTATTCCTCATTATCCTACCTCATTTGCACACACTGTATATAGACTTTCTCTATTGTATTATTGACTGTATGTTTGTTTATTCCATGTGTAACTCTGTGTTGTTGTTTGTGTCGCAATGCTTTGCTTTATCTTGGCCAGGTCTCAGTTGTAAATGTCACGACTTCCGCCAAAGTCGCCTCCTCTCCTTGTTCGTTCGGCGATCGACGTCACCGGCTTTCTAGCCATTGCCGCTCCATTTTTCATATGTCCATTGGTCTTGTCTTGTTCCATACACACCTGGTTTTCATTTACCCAATCGATCTACTTGTATTTAACCCTCTGTTCCCCATCATGTATTTGTGTTGAATTGTTTCATGTTATTGTGGTGTTTTATTTACACGCTTTACTTTTGTTATGTTCCGTGTTTTGAGCGCGTTTGATTTATGTAGTGCTCTCGTTTTTGGAATGAAATTAAAAGTGCGCCTGTTAACATTACTCTGCTCTCCTGCACCTGACTTCGCCTCGAGTACACCTCTTGACAGTAAATGAGAACTTGTTCTCAACTAGCCTACCTGGTTAAATAAAGGTAAATAAAAATAAATACAAAATTGTCATGTCTAAATATCCATATATGCCTTGATGATACTCAAACATGTATGTACCACATACAAAATCTCAATATTTTACATTAGGAATGTCACGTTCCTGACCTATTTATGTTAGTTGTTATGTGTGTTAGTTGGTCAGGACGTGAGGTTGGGTGGGCATTCTATGTTTTCTGTTTCTGTGTTGGTTTTGGGTTGCCTGGTATGGCTCTTAATTAGAGGCAGGTGTTTGGCGTTCCTCTAATTAAGAGTCATATTTAGGTAGGCGTTGTCACAGTGTTCGTTGTGGGTGATTGTCTCCTGTGTCAGTATGTATGTTCGTACCACACGGGACTGTAGCGTTTGTTTGTTTCGTTTCGTTTCGATGTCGTCTGTTTCCTGTACGTAAGTTTATGTTTAGTTATGTAAGTTTATGTTCAGGTTTCGTCAACGTCGTTTTCTTGTTTTGTAGTTTTGAAAGTGTTTTGTTTCGTTTCGTGTTGCCATCGTATTCATAATAAAGATGGCTTATTTCCCAAATGCTGCGTTTTGGTCTGAAGATCCTTCTCTCCTCACCTCATCCGAGGATGAGGAGAGCACCAGCCGTTACAGAATCACCCACCACGCTAAGACCAAGCGGCAAGGGAAAACTAAACGGAGTAAGGGACAGGAGAGAAAGGAGCAATGGACATGGGATGATGTATTGGACGGAAAGGGTTGCTACACTTGGGAGGAGATCCTGGCTGGTAGGGATCGCCTCCCATGGGAACAGGTGGAGGCACTGAGGAGAGCAGAGGCTACCGGGGAGAGGAACCGGAGCTATGAGGGAACGCGTCTGGCACGGAAGCCAAAAAAGCCCGTAAGTAATTCCCAAAAATTTCTTGGGGGGGGGCTAGGAGGTAGTGGGCCAAGGGCAGGTAGGAGACCTGCGCCCACTTCCCAGGCTTACCGTGGAGAGCGGGAGTACGGGCAGGCGCCGTGTTACGCAGTAGAGCGCACGGTGTCTCCTGTACGAGTGCATAGCCCAGTGCGGGTTATTCCACCTCCCCGCACTGGTAGGGCTAGATTGAGTATTGAGCCAGGTGTCATGAGGCCGGCTCAACGCGTCTGGTCTCCAGTGCGTCTCCTCGGGCCGGCATACATGGCACCGGCCTTACGCATGGTTTCCCCGGTTCGCCTACATAGTGCGGGTTATTCCACCTCCCCGCACTGGTCGGGCGACCGGGAGCATTCAACCAGGTAAGGTTGGGCGGGTTCAATGCTCAAGAGTGCCAGTACGCCTCCACGGTCCGGTATTTCCGGCGCCACCTCCCCGCCCCAGCCTAGTACCTACAGTGTCTACACTACGCACTAGGCTACCAGTGCGTATCCTGAGCCCTGTTCCTCCTCCACGCACTCTCCCTGTAGTGCGTGTATCTAGCCCGGTGCCTCCAGTTCCGGCCCCACGCACTAAGCTACCAGTGCGTCTCCAGAGCCCTGTACAAACTGTATCTTCTCCCCCTACTAATCCTGATGTGCTTGTCCTCAGCCCGGCGTCACCAGTGCCGGTACCACGCATCAGTTATAGAGTGGGCTTTGAGAATACAGTGTGCCCTGTCCCTGCTCCCCGCACTAGTAGGAAGGTGCTTATCCTTAGCCCGGTGCCTCCAGTTCCGGCACCACGCACCAGGTCTACAGTGCACCGTATCCGGCCAGAGCCATCCGTCTCCCCAGCGCCATCTGAGCCATCCGTCTCCCCAGCGCCATCTGAGCCATCCGTCTCCCCAGCGCCATCTGAGCCATCCGTCTCCCCAGCGCCATCTGAGCCATCCGTCTCCCCAGCGCCGTCTGAGCCATCCGTCTGCCAGGAGCCTGCAAAGCCGCCCGTCTGCCATGAGCCTGCAAAGCCGCCCGTCTGCCATGAGCCTACAGAGCCGTCAGCCAGACAGGAGCCGCTAGAGCCGTCAGCCAGACAGGAGCCGCTAGAGCCGTCAGCCAGACAGGATCTGCCAGAGCCGCCAACCAGACAGGATCTGCCAGAGCCGCCAACCAGACAGGATCTGCCAGAGCCGCCAACCAGACAGGATCTGCCAGAGCCGCCAACCAGACAGGATCTGCCAGAGCCGCCAGCGAGCCATGAGCAGCCAGAGCCGTCAGAGAGCCATGAGCAGCCAGAGCCGTCAGAGAGCCATGAGCAGCCAGAGCCGTCAGAGAGCCATGAGCAGCCAGAGCCGTCAGAGCGCCATGAGCAGCCAGAGCCGTCAGAGCGCCATGAGCAGCCAGAGCCGTCAGAGCGCCATGAGCGTCGAGAGCCGTCAGCCTGCCATGAGCGTCGAGAGCCGTCAGCCTGCCATGAGCGTCGAGAGCCGTCAGCCTGCCATGAGCGTCGAGAGCCGTCAGCCTGCCATGAGCGTCGAGAGCCGTCAGCCTGCCATGAGCGTCGAGATTCGTCAGTCAGCCATGAGCTGCCCTTCAGCCTGAAAAGGCTAGATACCCAGAACTGCCCATCAGTCCAGAGCTGTCTCTCTGTCCGGAGCTGCCTTTCAGTCCGGAGTTGCCCCTCTATCCTGATCTCCCTCTCTATCTTGATCTACCTCTATATTCTTATCTATCCCTCTGTCTTGATTTATCTCTCTGTCCCGGTGTTGTCCTTATCCTTATTAGGTATGTTATTTTTTTTATTTATTTTTTTTTTATTTTTTTTTGCAACGTAAGCTTAACTTTCTGAACATTCGAGACGTGTAGCCCACTTGTCATTCTAATCTCCTTTGCATTAGCGTAGCCTCTTCTGTAGCCTGTCAACTATGTGTCTGTCTATCCCTGTTCTCTCCTCTCTGCACAGACCATACAAACGCTTCACACCGCGTGGCCGCGCCCACCCTAACCTGGTGGTCCCAGCCCGCACGACCCACGTGGAGTTCCAGGTCTCCGGTAGCCTCTGGAACTGCCGATCTGCGGCCAACAAGGCAGAGCTCATCTCAGCCTATGCGTCCCTCCAGTCCCTCGACTTCTTGGCACTGACGGAAACATGGCTCACCACAGATAACACTGCTACTCCTACTGCTCTCTCTTCGTCTGCCCACGTGTTCTCGCACACCCCGAGACCTTCTGGTCAGCGGGGTGGTGGCACCGGGATCCTCATCTCTCCCAAGTGGTCATTCTCTCTTTCTCCCCTTACCCATCTGTCTATCGCCTCCTTTGAATTCCATGCTGTCACAGTTACCAGCCCTTTCAAGCTTAACATCCTTATCATTTATCGCCCTCCAGGTTCCCTTGGAGAGTTCATCAATGAGCTTGATGCCTTGATAAGCTCCTTTCCTGAGGACGGCTCACCTCTCACAGTTCTGGGTGACTTTAACCTCCCCATGTCTACCTTTGACTCATTCCTCTCTGCCTCCTTCTTTCCACTCCTCTCCTCTTTTGACCTCACCCTCTCACCTTCCCCCCCTACTCACAAGGCAGGCAATACGCTTGACCTCATCTTTACTAGATGCTGTTCTTCCACTAACCTCATTGCAACTCCCCTCCAAGTCTCCGACCACTACCTTGTATCCTTTTCCCTCTCGCTCTCATCCAACACTTCCCACACTGCCCCTACTCGGATGGTATCGCGCCGTCCCAACCTCCGCTCTCTCTCCCCCGCTACTCTCTCCTCTTCCATCCTATCATCTCTTCCCTCTGCCCAAACCTTCTCCAACCTATCTCCTGACTCTGCCTCCTCAACCCTCCTCTCCTCCCTTTCTGCATCCTTTGACTCTCTATGTCCCCTATCCTCCAGGCCGGCTCGGTCCTCCCCTCCCGCTCCGTGGCTCGACGACTCATTGCGAGCTCACAGAACAGGGCTCCGGGCAGCCGAGCGGAAATGGAGGAAAACTCGCCTCCCTGCGGACCTGGCATCCTTTCACTCCCTCCTCTCTACATTTTCCTCTTCTGTCTCTGCTGCTAAAGCCACTTTCTACCACTCTAAATTCCAAGCATCTGCCTCTAACCCTAGGAAGCTCTTTGCCACCTTCTCCTCCCTCCTGAATCCTCCTCCCCCTCCCCCCCCCCTCCTCCCTCTCTGCAGACGACTTCGTCAACCATTTTGAAAAGAAGGTCGACGACATCCGATCCTCGTTTGCTAAGTCAAACGACACCGCTGGTTCTGCTCACACTGCCCAACCCTGTGCTTTGACCTCTTTCTCCCCTCTCTCTCCAGATGAAATCTCGCGTCTTGTGACGGCCGGCCGCCCAACAACCTGCCCGCTTGACCCTATCCCCTCCTCTCTTCTCCAGACCATTTCCGGAGACCTTCTACCTTACCTCACCTCGCTCATCAACTCATCCTTGACCGCTGGCTACGTCCCTTCCGTCTTCAAGAGAGCGAGAGTTGCACCCCTTCTGAAAAAACCTACACTCGATCCCTCCGATGTCAACAACTACAGACCAGTATCCCTTCTTTCTTTTCTCTCCAAAACTCTTGAACGTGCCGTCCTTGGCCAGCTCTCCTGCTATCTCTCTCAGAATGACCTTCTTGATCCAAATCAGTCAGGTTTCAAGACTAGTCACTCAACTGAGACTGCTCTTCTCTGTATCACGGAGGCGCTCCGCACTGCTAAAGCTAACTCTCTCTCCTCTGCTCTCATCCTTCTAGACCTATCGGCTGCCTTCGATACTGTGAACCATCAGATCCTCCTCTCCACCCTCTCCGAGTTGGGCATCTCCGGCGCGGCCCACGCTTGGATTGCGTCCTACCTGACAGGTCGCTCCTACCAGGTGGCGTGGCGAGAATCTGTCTCCTCACCACGCGCTCTCACCACTGGTGTCCCCCAGGGCTCTGTTCTAGGCCCTCTCCTATTCTCGCTATACACCAAGTCACTTGGCTCTGTCATAACCTCACATGGTCTCTCCTATCATTGCTATGCAGACGACACACAATTAATCTTCTCCTTTCCCCCTTCTGATGACCAGGTGGCGAATCGCATCTCTGCATGTCTGGCAGACATATCAGTGTGGATGACGGATCACCACCTCAAGCTGAACCTCGGCAAGACGGAGCTGCTCTTCCTCCCGGGGAAGGACTGTCCGTTCCATGATCTCGCCATCACGGTTGACAACTCCATTGTGTCCTCCTCCCAGAGCGCTAAGAACCTTGGCGTGATCCTGGACAACACCCTGTCGTTCTCCACCAACATCAAGGCGGTGGCCCGTTCCTGTAGGTTCATGCTCTACAACATCCGCAGAGTACGACCCTGCCTCACACAGGAAGCGGCGCAGGTCCTAATCCAGGCACTTGTCATCTCCCGTCTGGATTACTGCAACTCGCTGTTGGCTGGGCTCCCTGCCTGTGCCATTAAACCCCTACAACTCATCCAGAACGCCGCAGCCCGTCTGGTGTTCAACCTTCCCAAGTTCTCTCACGTCACCCCGCTCCTCCGCTCTCTCCACTGGCTTCCAGTCGAAGCTCGCATCCGCTACAAGACCATGGTGCTTGCCTACGGAGCTGTGAGGGGAACGGCACCTCAGTACCTTCAGGCTCTGATCAGGCCCTACACCTAAACAAGGGCACTGCGTTCATCCACCTCTGGCCTGCTCGCCTCCCTACCACTGAGGAAGTACAGTTCCCGCTCAGCCCAGTCAAAACTGTTCGCTGCTCTGGCACCCCAATGGTGGAACAAACTCCCTCACGACGCCAGGACAGCGGAGTCAATCACCACCTTCCGGAGACACCTGAAACCCCACCTCTTCAAGGAATACCTAGGATAGGATAAAGCAATCCTTCTGCCCCCCCCCCCCCCCCCCTTAAAAGATCTAGATGCACTATTGTAAAGTGGCTGTTCCACTGGATGTCATAAGGTGAATGCACCAATTTGTAAGTCGCTCTGGATAAGAGCGTCTGCTAAATGACTTAAATGTAATGTAAATGTAATTAAGAGGATTTTGTGGGGGAAAAAAGAGGGTGGACATTCTTGGAGGGAGGAAGCTAGGATGGATTATGGTGGGGTGGGAACCGCGCCCGGAGCCTGAGCCACCACCGTGGTTAGATGCCCACCCAGACCCTCCCCTAGACTTTGTGCTGGTGCGTCCGGAGTTCGCACCTTGTGGGGGGGGTAATGTCACGTTCCTGACCTATTTATGTTAGTTGTTATGTGTGTTAGTTGGTCAGGACGTGAGGTTGGGTGGGCATTCTATGTTTTCTGTTTCTGTGTTGGTTTTGGGTTGCCTGGTATGGCTCTTAATTAGAGGCAGGTGTTTGGCGTTCCTCTAATTAAGAGTCATATTTAGGTAGGCGTTGTCACAGTGTTCGTTGTGGGTGATTGTCTCCTGTGTCAGTATGTATGTTCGTACCACACGGGACTGTAGCGTTTGTTTGTTTCGTTTCGTTTCGATGTCGTCTGTTTCCTGTACGTAAGTTTATGTTTAGTTATGTAAGTTTATGTTCAGGTTTCGTCAACGTCGTTTTCTTGTTTTGTAGTTTTGAAAGTGTTTTGTTTCGTTTCGTGTTGCCATCGTATTCATAATAAAGATGGCTTATTTCCCAAATGCTGCGTTTTGGTCTGAAGATCCTTCTCTCCTCACCTCATCCGAGGATGAGGAGAGCACCAGCCGTTACAAGGAATTATCTTAATAAGAAGCATATAAGGTTCACATATGGGAAAAATCATCAATATCAATTGAAATTTAATACACCTTTTCCTCAAAATATGTAGCGTGATGTTAATGACTTAGCGTTGTGGTAATGACAGAGTGTGGTGGAAATGACATTTCATATAAAACAACTGATGAAAAATACCATTAAACATTTTAATGTCACATTAGTACATGTTAAATATTATTCAAGATATAGAACACACCATTCAAAACCTTAAAAAACAAAGATTACTCAGAAAAAAAAGAAACGTCTTCTCACTGTCAACTGCGTTTATTTTCAGCAAACTTAACGTGTGTGTCACGCCCTGGCCTTAGTATTATTTGTTTTATTTATTATTTTAGTTAGGTCAGGGTGTGACACGGGGTATGTGTGTATTTTGGGGTATTATATGGTAGAGGGGGTGTTTGTTGTAGTTTATGGTTTTGTGTTGAGTGTATGTGTCTAGCTGTGTCTATGTTGGGTGTAGTTCTAGGAAAGTCTATGGTGGCCGGAATGGGTTCTCAATTAGAGACAGCTGATTTCGGTTGTCTCTAATTGGGAGCCATATTTAAGGCTGCCATAGGCTTTAGCTGTTTGTGGGTCATTGTTTGTGTATATGTATAGTTCGACGTAAGTAGTTTGTGTGTGCACTTACGTTTGAAGTTTTCACGATCGTTTGTTGTTTTCGTTAGTGTTGTAATAGTGTGTCGTGTTCATCTTCGTCGTTGTTATTAAAAAGAAGATGTATTCAAATCATGTTGCGCCTTGGTCCTCTCGTTCATGTCAACGCGATCGTGACAGTGTGTAAATAATTGTATGAACATAACAAGATTCAACAACTGAGACATAAACTGAACAAGTTCCACAGACATGTGACTAACAGAAATTGAATAATGTGTCCCTGAACAAAGGGGGGGTCAAAAGTAACAGTCAGTATCTGGTGTGGCCACCAGCTGCATTAAGTACTGCAGTGCATCTCCTCCTCATGGACTGCACCAGATTTTCCAGTTCTTGCTGTGAGATGTTACCCCACTCTTCCACCAAGGCACCTGCAAGTTCCAGGACATTTCTGGGGGGAAGGGCCCTAGCCCTCACCCTCCGATCCAACAGGTCACAGACGTGCTCAATGGGATTGAGATCCGGGCTATTCGCTAGTCACTTTAACTATACATTCATGTACATACTACCTAAATTGGCCCGACCAACCAGTGCTCCCGCACATTGGCTAACTGGGCTATCTGCATTGTGTCCCACCTCCCGCCAACCCCTCTTTTTACGCTTCTGCTACTCTCTGTTCATCATATATGCATAGTCACTTTAACGATACCTACATGTACATACTACCTTAGAGAGTGTCGGTTAAAAGTATTTTAGTTTTAGCCTGCAGCTACAGCTGACTTGGATGATGTTGAGTTCTTTTTCATAAAGAAGGGGAGTAATACTGACTGTAGTCACTCCAACTTCTCCTTGTGAATACACACTTTTCAACAACATAAACACAACACACATAGCTGATTGGATTGCACAGTATACTTACAAAGACCCTCCCCCTCAGTCCTGCCGGGATCAATAAGTTCTTATATACCATTTTTGAAACTACAGATTGTGGCTTTACACCAACATGGCCACATACTAGATGTGTCCTTGGGAGTTGTGAGTGTTTGGAGCAGAGCAGTGTAGAGGACACTGGTCTTTCATCCTCTGGTTTCAAACAGAGCTGAAATGGACTTCTAGCCACTCTTTTGCTAACATGGCTAACTGGCCTCAATGCATGAAGCCTCACAGCCTGCAGCGGCAGCGGGGAGTCCACTCAAAGGCATCACACATTTACGCACACATGCACACACACACACACACACACACACACACACACACACACACACACACACACACACACACACACACACACACACACACACACACACACACACACACACACACACACACACACACACACACACACACACACACACACACACACACACACAAACAGTGTTGAGGACTCTGTGTGGAAGACATTTCATACACACTCTCAACAGAAAAGGAACTAAATAGTCAGTATGGAAGTTCTTGAACATAATAATGTTTTTGAGAGAGTGTGAAAGACAGAGTGAGAGAGAGAGGGAGAGAGAGAGAGGGAGAGGGAGAGAGAGGGAGAGGGAGAGAGAGAGTGTTTGTGTCTGAAAACTGTCCTTTTATGTAACTGTTTTCTATTGGATTAGAAGAATGTGTGTGTGTGTGTGTGTGTGTGTGTGTGTGTGTGTGTGTGTGAGTGTGTGTGTACGTGTATGCATATGTTTTTTGTTTATTTTAGTCAATTCAGAGTATTCTTCTCAGTCCTACGGCATGGTATTAGTTACTGTCTCGGTACTTGTGAGGCTGTTTGTGTATGTGTGTATGCGTGTATGTGTGTGTATGCGTGTATGTGTGTGTATGCGTGTATGTGTGTGTGTATGTCTATACTCTCACCTAAACCCAGGCGTTAAGGAGAAGTCATGCACCATCCTCGGTAAACAGTCATCTGGAGGTGACAAATGAAAGAGCTAGCTAGATGGCCAGGATTAATGAAGGAGCCCTAACACCACACAATTAAACCTCGCTGGGCTAGCATTTTTCACTCCCTCCTTTTTTAGCATTTTTCACTCCCTCCTTTTTTAGCATTTTTCACTCCTCTCTCTCTCTCTCTCTCTCTCTCTCTCTCTCTCTCTCTCTCTCTCTCTCTCTCTCTCTCTCTCTCTCTCTCTCTCTCTCTCTCTCTCTCTCTCTCTCTCTCTCTCTCTCTCTCTCTCTCTCTCTCTCTCTCTCTCTCTCTCTCTCTCTCTCAGCCATCTTTGGGAGAGCCGTCACCATTACATAGTAATCAATCGCCTGTTCTATCAGGAGGAGAAGTGTTAATGTGTCCTTCTGCATCAATCAGGGAGGGAGGGAGGGAGGGAGGGAGGGAGAGAGGGAGGGAGGGAGGGGGGAGGTAGGTAGGTAGGTAGAGAGGGGGAAGGAAAGGGGTTAGAAGTGGGTGGAGAGGCCAGGTGGAGAGACAGCCAATTTACACACTACGGACAGATTACGGACAACACACTACAGACAGATTACAGACAACACACTACGGACAGGTTACAAACAACACACTACAGACATGTTACAAACAACACACTACAGACAGGTTACAAACAACACACTACAGACAGGTTACAAACAACACACTACAGACAGGTTACAAACAACACACTACAGACAGGTTACGGACAACACACTACGGACAGGTTACAAACAACACACTACAGACATGTTACAAACAACACACTACAGACAGGTTACAAACAACACACTACAGACAGATTACAGACAGGTTACAAACAACACACTACAGACAGGTTACAAACAACACACTACAGACAGGTTACAAACAACACACTACAGACAGGTTACAAACAACACACTACAGACAGGTTACAAACAACACACTACAGACAGGTTACAAACAACACACTACAGACAGGTTACAAACAACACACTACAGACAGATTACAGACAGGTTACAAACAACACACTACAGACATGTTACAAACACCACACTACAGACAGGTTACAAACAACACACTACAGACAGGTTACAAACAACACACTACAGACAGGCTACAAACAACACACTACAGACAGGTTACAAACAACACACTACAGACAGGTTACAAACAACACACTACAGACAGGTTACAAACACCACACTACAGACAGGCTACAAACAACACACTACGGACATGCTACAAACAACACACTACAGACAGGCTACAAACAACACACTACAGACAGGTTACAGACAGGTTACAAACAACACACTACAGACAGGTTACAAACAACACACTACAGACAGGTTACAAACAACACACTACAGACAGATTACAGACAGGTTACAAACAACACACTACAGACAGGTTACAAACAACACACTACAGACAGGTTACAAACAACACACTACAGACATGTTACAAACAACACACTACAGACAGGTTACAAATAACACACTACGGACAGGTTACAAACAACACACTACAGACAGGCTACAAACAACACACTACAGACAGGTTACAAACAACACACTACAGACAGGTTACAAACAACACACTACAGACATGTTACAGACAACACACCACAGATAGATTACAGACAGGTTACAGACAACACACCACAGATAGATTACAGACAGGTTACAGACAACACACCACAGATAGATTACAGACAGGTTACAGACAACACACCACAGATAGATTACAGACAGGTTACAGACAACACACCACAGATAGATTACAGACAACACACCACAGATAGATTACAGACAGGTTACAGACAACACACCACAGATAGATTACAGACAACACACCACAGATAGATTACAGACAGGTTACAGACAACACACCACAGATAGATTACAGACAGGTTACAGACAACACACCACAGATAGATTACAGACAACACACCACAGATAGATTACAGACAGGTTACAGACAACACACCACAGATAGGTTACAGACAGGTTACAGACAACACACCACAGATAGGTTACAGACAACACACTACAGTGCATCAATGACTGCTCACAACCTCACCGGCTCTCATCGTTCTCTTCAATTACACTGATTGCTTTCATTGACACAGTATGACCTGATAACATCTCCTCTCAGGTTGCGCATTTCTGTACCTTGGTGTGTGTGTGTGTGTGTGTGTGTGTGTGTGTGTGTATGTGTGTGTGTGTGTGTGTGTGTGTGTGTGTGTGTGTGTGTGTGTGTGTGTGTGTGTGTGTGCATACAGTGTGTATGTGATTGTGTGTGTTCCTCTCGGTTTGATGCTTGCTTCTCTCTCTGACTAGAGATGGTGCGTGTTTATCAGAGGAGTGAAGAGAGACAGGATAACACACTCTGCAATCACAATGGACACCTTCATTACCTGCAAATGAGGGCTGTGTGTGCATGTGTGTGTGTGCGTGTGAATGTGCGTGTTTGTAGTTGTGTGTGTGTGTGTGTGTGTATAATGATGACTCTGTGGATGAATCCCAGAGGCCTTGTCTTGTGATCTGAGTAGAGATCCACACATGAAACAGCCCATATCTGTACAGCAGCACTGTCTCTATGTTTAGTAGGGCCTGTGATTTTGCCTGCCTGAATCACAGTCACACACGCTGCTGGGTTAGGTACTCAATTATATATCTGTTTATGATAATTTATTAAAGGAATATTCCACCCCAAAATTAAGTTTTGGTATTTGTTTCATGAGTCCATTGTTGACGTAGTCCAAACTGTTCTGCATGTCAGCAGGTTATATCTTTCAGAATAGAGAAATACCTGCATTGTGCATCATATGGCTGCATTTCTGTATTTACAAAATGACTTATAGGGGAAACATGATTGCTGACATTTTGCATGTCAATGGACTAATGAAACAAATACCCAAAGATAGTTTTGGGGTTGAACTGTCCTTTAAGTCATTCTGGGCTTAATCCAAGCAGTTGGGATACACTTCATTACAACTTAATTACAATTACTTATCGTAAATGGTATTACTGAGTAATTACCATCTGGCTAACGTATAACTAAACTTATTTTCAAGTCAGAAAAGTGCAACTGATTTCAGTGGGATAGTAAAGTATCCAACACTATGTGAGTACAGTGAATTATCTCTGCTCTCAAAGACAGGATAAAAACCCCTCAAAGTCATTCAGCTAATCCATCTTGACAAGACTGAGTCTCCATCACATCGACCTCTCTCTCAACCACCTCCACACACACACACACACACACACACACACACACACACACACACACACACACACACACACACACACACACACACACACACACACACACACACACACACACACACACACACACACACACACACACACACACACACACACACACATCCATACATACACACACACATTGTGGTGTGGTATGTTATGGTGTGTTGTTTTGTGTTATGGTGTGGTGTGTTGTGTTATGGTGTGGATTTTTGTGTTATGTTGTGGTGTGTTGTGTTATGGCGTGGTTTGTTATGTTGTGCTATGGTGTGGTGTGTTGTGTTGTATTATGGTGTGTTGTGTTGTGTTATGGTGTGGTGTGGTGTGTTATGGTGCGTTGAATTAAGGTGACGTGTGTTGTGTTGTGCTATGGTGTGGTGTGTTATGGTGTGGTGTGTTATGGTGTGTTGTGTTATGGTGTGGTGTGTTGTGTTGTGTTATGGTGTGTTGTGTAATGGTGTGGTGTGTTGTGTTGTGTTATGGTGTGGTGAATTATGGTGATGTGTGTTGTGTTGTGCTATGGTGTGGTGTGTTGTGTTATGGTGTGTTGTGTTATGGTGTGTTGTGTTATGGTGTGGTGTGTTATGGTGTGGTGTGTTATGGTGTGTTGTGTTATGGTGTGTTGTGTTATGGTGTGTTGTGTTATGGTGTGTTATGGTGTGGTGTGTTGTGTTGTGGTGTGTTGTGACGTCATGTGTTGTGTTATGTTGTGTAGTGGTGTGTTGTGTAATGGTGTGGTGTGGTGTGTTGTGGTGTGTTATGGTGTGGTGAGTTATGATGATGTGTGTTGTGTTGTGCTATGGTGTGGTGTGTTATGGTGTGGTGTGTTATGGTGTGTTGTGTTATGGTGTGGTGTGTTATGGTGTGGGGTGTTATAGTGTGTTGTGGTGTGTTATGGTGTGTTGTGGTGAGTTATGGTGATGTGTGTTGTGTTGTGCTATGGTGTGGTGTGTTATGGTGTGGTGTGTTTTGTTATGGTGTGGTGTGTTGTGGTGTGTTATGGTGTGGTGTGTTGTGATGTGGTGTGTGTCCAGGACCAGGGCTTTAGTACTGTTGCTAGTGGAAGAGGAGGCTGGCCTTTAAAGGGATTACCAGCTGTAGATTGTTTATGTTGGTGTTTTATTAGGGATCCCCATTAGCTGTTATAAAAGCAGCAGCTACTCTTCCTGGGGTCCACACACACCCACGCATCCTGATTAACACATGGACACGGGCGCACACACACACACACACACACACACACACACACACACACACACACACACACACACACACACACACACACACACACACACACACACACACACACACACACACACACACACACAGCAAGCCAAAGGGCTGTCTAATTGGACACGGTGAAGAGTACTAAGTCATGCAACCCATCCAGAGGAGTCCCTAGCCTGGCTTGGCCTACAGAGGCTACCCTCCTACCCTGGGAGACCCCTCAATGACTGGATCAATCCCCCCACTGCCCCAGCCCTACCTGTCCCTGGCCATATCCTCCAGGCCTTCTCCCTGCAGACTGCACACTGTGTTAACCCCTCAAAACATCCAAAATAGAATTACTGTCCTCCTGAGAGGAGAAGTGTGACCACTGCTCAACATGCTTTAGCACAGCGCTGTCCAGTCGGGCAAGCACACACACACACACACACACGCACGCACGCACGCACGCACGCACACACACACACACACACACACACACACACACGCGCGCGCGCGCGCTGCACGCACCCACGCACACACACACACACACACACACACACACACACACACACACACACACACACACACACACACACACACACACACACACACACACACACACACACACACACACGCGCGCGCGCGCGCGCGCTGCACGCACACACACACGCACACACACACACACACACACACACACAAACACACACACACAGGCTGCCAAGCGTGGGGCCTTAATCTGCAGTAATGCCACTCACCCTGGGTACAGTGCCTGAGCTCTGCCAGCAGCACATCAGACATTGCCTCCTGCAGCCCACCCTCTGGGTCTGGTAGTTAGCCAATCCACTGTCGTGGAGTTACATTGACTTCTCCATCAGTAGCTACAGCAACTCTCCTATGGTATGTGGGAACAGAAAATACACAGAACCCAACGTTCCTATTGGAGAAGGGAATATGATGGCCACTTTACCCTGATCATATAGAGAAGGAATGGAGGAAGGCTGCATTTCCAATGGAGGAGAAGAGATATCCAAGGAAGGATCCATTCCTCAACTATTCAAACAAGCCATTGAGTAAGTGCAGTGGAGCATCATTCACAGCCCAAACAGCATGCATCCTCAACTAGTTTTCGCCGCGGGCCCATTTTTTCTTGAGCGGATGCTCGGGGGGAAGGAACATAACTACAAATAATTTGTACACTGCAAATTGACCCCAAGAACATATAATATTTGACTAAAACATAATAATTTTAAACCATGCTTACGATCCTGCAAGGCCCTCCGACAAATCATCAAACAGGCAAAGCATCAATACAGCACTGAGATCGAATCGCACTACACTGGCTCTGACGCTCGTCGGATGTGGCAGGGCTTGCAAACTATTACAGACTGCAAAGGGAAGCACAGCCGAGAGCTGCCCAGTGACACGAGCCTACCAGACGAGCTAAACTACTTCTATGCTCGCTTCGAGGAAAATAACACCGAAAAATCCATGAGAGCACCAGCTGTTCCGGAAGACTGTGTGATCACGCTCTCCGCAGCCGATGTGAGTAAGACCTTTAAACAGGTCAACATTCACAAGGCCGCGGGGCCAAACGGATTATCAGGATGTGTACTCCGAGCATGCGCTGACCAACTGGCAAGTGTCTTCACTGACATGTTAAACCTCTCCCTGTCCGAGTCTGTAATACCAACATGTTTTAAGCAGACCACCATAGTGCCTGTGCACTAAGGTAACCTGCCTAAATGACTACCGCCCCGTAGCACTCACGTCTGTCGCCATGAAGTGCTTTGAAAGGCTGGTCATGGCTCACATCAACACCATTATCCCAGAAACCCTAGACCCACTCCAATTTGCATACCGCCCCAACAGATCCAAAGATGATGCAATCTCTATTGCACTCCACACTGCCCTTTCCCACCTGGACAAAAGGAACACCTATGTGAGAATGCTCTTCATTGACTACAGCTCAGTGTTCAACACCGTATTGCCCTCAAAGCTCATCACTAAGCTAAGGACCCTGGGACTAAACACCTCCCTCTGCAATTGGATCCTGGACTTCCTGATGGGCCGCCCCCAGGTGGTAAGTGTAGGTAACAACACATCTGCCACGCAGATCCTCAACACAGGGGCCCCTCAGGGGTGCGTGCTCAGGCCCCTCCTGTACTCCCTGTTCACTCATGACTGCACGGCCAGGCACGACTCCACCATCCTTAAGTTTGCCGATGACACAACAGTGGTAGGCCTGATCACCGACAACGATGAGACAACCTATAGGGAGGAGGTCAGAGACCTAGCAGTGTGGTGCCAGGACAACAACAACAACCTGTCCCTCAATGTGAGCTAGACAAAGGAACTGATCGTGGACTACAGATAAAAGAGAACCGCGCACGCCCCAATTCTCATCGACGGGGCTGTAGTGGGCCAGGTTGAGAGCTTCAAGTTCCTTGGTGTCCACTTCACCAACAAACTAACATGGTCCAGGCACACCAAGACAGTCGTGAAGAGGGCACAACAAAACCTATTACTCCTCAGGAGACTGAAAAGATTTGACATGGGTCCTCAGATCCTCAAAAGGTTCTACAGCTGCACCATCGAGAGCATCCTGACTGGTTGCATCACTGCCTGGTATGGCAACTGCTCGGCCTCCGACTGCAAGGCACTACAGAGGGTAATGTGAGCGACCCAGTACATCACTGGGGCCAAGCTTCCTGCCATCTAGGACCTCTATACCAGGCGGTGTCAGAGGAAGGCCCTATAAATTGTCAAAGACTCCAGCCACCCTAGTCATAGACTGTTCTCTTTGCTACCGCACGGCAAGCGGTACCGGAGTGCCAAATCTAGGTCCAAGAGGTTTCTAAACAGCTTCTACCCCAAAGCCATAAGTCTCCTGAACACCTCATCAAATGGCTACCCAGACTATTTGCATTGCCCCCCCCCCCTCTCCCCCTCTTTTACACCACTGCTACTCCCTGTTGTTATCATCTATGCATAGTCACTTTAATAACTCTACCTGTGACTAATACAATTTGATTTGATTTGATAACATCTCTCTATTATGCATGGGAATACATAGGAACAGATTTCCAAAATCAAAATCACTTGGAGCTGATTTCATAGGGCTACAGTCTTTTATGTCCAAAAGTGAACATAAAAAAAGAAAATATGTTTTTTTGCTCAGGAAACTTGGGGCCAAATAAAACCTCAGCAGGTCGCCAGTTGGGGAACCCTGTTACAGAGTGTTAGACTGTGAGTCATTAGAAAGTGATGTTGCATCGGGCTGTGGTATTGCTGCAGTGTAGTGGAGGTCAGCTGTGGCATATGGCATTGGAGCTGAGTAGTCATGGTAGTACGGAGCAGAGAGGACCCTGGGAAGGGACATGCCAGCTGGCCACACATGAGACAACGCCTGACTGAGACTCCGCTGAAGACTAAACTGCTGAGGGATGGCAAGAGGGAGGGAGGGGGGAGGGAGGGAGGGAGGGAGGGAGGGAGGGAGGGAGGGGAAAAGTGGGAAGGAGGTAGAGGAGGTAGTAAGGGAGAGAGTGAGGGAGTCAAGGTATGGAGCAAGGGAGGGAGGAAAAAGAGGGAGGAAGGAAGGAAGGAGCGAGAGAAGGAGACAGAGAAAAAGAGGATGTCACTGGAGAGAAGGAAGAAGAAGGGGGAAGAGGTAGGTTGTTTGCACAGCTCATCCAGAAGTCCAGATGGTCTGAGGGGAGAGTGACAAGTGGCTTTCTAGGGAGTCTAGCAATCTGACACAAACACCTCCACCCAGCCATGTCTGTGTGTGTGTGTCTCATACAAGGTTTATCATTGTGTGCTAACCATCTGAGGGATGCTATGAGCAGCTGCTAGATACTTGCTCAGGCAGAGAGTGAGTGGATACGTCCGCATCTTTAGACAATAGATGTTCTCTCTCTTAATATTGTGTCCCTTGCTCCTCTCTCTCCTTCTCTCTCCTCTCTCTACTGTCCTTGATAGGTATGAGCCCCCAGATCTTTATTGGGGGAATTTCTCCTGTCTTTTCTGAAACTAGAGAAAATTAAGGACGGGAGTTGTGGCGTCGGGTGCGGCTACCCTGACGCTCACTCTGCAAAGCTTTCTGGGATATGGGGGTGCCCCTGGAATCAAGGACAAGAGGGTTCCCCATTTGGGGGAGGGGGATGGGGAAAGAGAAGACGGGAAGAATTGCCCTTCACAGTCACCTCAGTCCCTGGCCCCAAGGGTCTGCGTCAAGTAGCAGCCTTTTATTGGCCCTGGTTGACATGCATGAAATGTGCTGGAATGTACTAATGTACTGCTTTATGGGTTACATATCTGAAGAGGAGGTGAGAGCCCCATCACCCATCACCCTGTTCACTGTCTTTACCTTTCTCTCTGTCTGTCTGTCTGTCTGTCTGTCTGTCTGTCTCTCTCTCGCTCTACCTCTCTCTCTCTCTCTCTCTCTCTCTCTCTCTCCTGCTCTCTCTCCCTCTCTCACTTCAATTCAATTTAAGGGCTTTTTTGGCATGGGAAACATATGTTAACATTGCCAAAGCAAGTGAAGTAGATAATATACAAAAGTGAAACAAACAATAAAAATGAACAGTAAACATTACTCTCACAGAAGTTCCAAAACAATAAAGACATTACCAATGTCATAGTATGTACTGTATATATACAGTACATTGTAACAATGTGCAAATGGTTAAAGTACAAAAGGGAAAATAAATAAACATAAATATGGATTGTATTTACAATGGTGTTTGTTCATCACTGGTTGCCCTTTTCTTGTGGCAACAGGTCACAAATCTTACTGCTGTGATTGCACACTGTGGTATTTCACCCAGTAGATATGGGAGTTTATCAAAACCGGGTTTGTTTGTGGATCTGTGTAATCTGAGGGAAATATGTGTCTCTAATATGGTCATACATTTGGCAGGAGGTTAGGAAGTGCAGCTCAGTTTCCACCTCATTTTGTGGGCAGTGTGCACATAGCCTGTCTTCTCTTGAGAGCCAGGTCTGCCTACGGTGGCCTTTCTCAATAGCAAGGCTATGCTCACTAAGTCTGTACATAGTCAAAGCTTTTCTTAAGTTTGGGTCAGTCACAGTGGTCAGGTATTCTGCCACTGTGTACTCTCTGTTTAGGGCCAAATAGCATTCTAGTTTGCTCTGTTTTTTTTGTTGTCTTTCCAATGTTTCAAGTAATTATCTTTTTGTTTTCTCATAATTTGGTTGGGTCTAATCGTGTTGCTGTCCTGGGGCTCTGTGGGGTCTGTTTGTGTTTGTGAACACAAACACAAACAGAGCCCCAGTACCAGCTTGCTTAGGGGAGTGTTCTCCAGGTTCCTCTCTCTATAGGGGATGGCTTTGTTATGGAAGGTTTGGGAATCGCTTCATTTTAGGTGGTTGTAGAATTTAGCGTCTCTTTTCTGGATTTTGATAATTATCGACCTATTGGCCTAATTCTGCTCTGCATGCATTATTTGGTGTTTTATGTTGTACACTGAGGATATTTTTGCCCAATTCTTCATGCAGTCTCAATTTGGTGTTTGTCCAATTTTGTGAATTCTCTCTCTCTCTATCTAGCAGGTATCACATTCTGTTTCTTCCTGTCTCTTAGGCACAGTCAGACAAGGCTATCTCTTACTCTCTCTCTCTCTCGCTCTCTTTCTCTCTCTTTCTCACCCTCCCTCTCTCCCCTTCATGCACTTGAAAGTCTCTCAGGTCAAAGCTGAGATAATGGTCTCCTCTCTCCCCCCTCTCTCTCCTCCCTCTCTCTCTCTGTCCACCTCTACACCCGTCTGGGAGAGAGAGAGGAGGACACATTTCCATTCTAGTCACATCTCTCTCTCTGTGCTGGCCACCAGTGACAGCGCCACACACACCTCCATCCGTCACATTTACATTTCAAACTGCCAACGCTTCAACCAGCCATTCATTATTTAGCAGCCCTTGGCCAAAGTGGAGAGAGCTTCATCCTCTTATTCCCCCACTCCTACTTCCTGCTCTCCCTCTTTCTCAGCAAACCCCCTGGTCTCCTGTGTATGAAGATGTTGACAGTATTGTTGAGTGTCAAAGTAACAGTATCGGTTGGCAGGAGAGCAATGACTGAAGTATAATTCATTATGAGTTTTTCCTAATTAAAGAGGAGATTGTATGGCAGGTTAAAGCTGAGATTATAGGGCAGGTTAAGGCTGAGATTGTATGGCAGGTTAAAACTGAGATTGAATGGCAGGTTAAAACTGAGATTATAGGGCAGGTTAAGGCTGAGATTGTATGGCAGGTTAAAACTGAGATTGTATGGCAGGTTAAGGCTGAGAATGTATGGCAGGTTAAAACTGAGATTGTATGGCAGGTTTAAACTGAGATTGTATGGCAGGTTAAGGCTGAGATTATAGGGCAGGTTAAAGCTGAGATTGTATGGCAGGTTAAGGCTGAGATTATAGGGCAGGTTAAAGCTGAGATTGTATGGCAGGTTAAGGCTGAGATTGTATGGCAGGTTTAAACTGAGATTGTATGGCAGGTTAAGGCTGAGATTATAGGGCAGGTTAAGACTGAGATTGTATGGTAGGTTAAAACTGAGATTGAATGGCAGGTTAAAACTGAGATTATAGGGCAGGTTAAGGCTGAGATTGTATGGCAGGTTAAAGCTGAGATTGTATGGCAGGTTAAAACTGAGATTATAGGGCAGGTTAAGGCTGAGATTGTATGGCAGGTTAAAGCTGAGATTGTATGGCAGGTTAAAACTGAGATTATAGGGCAGGTTAAAGCTGAGATTGTATGGCAGGTTAAGGCTGAGATTGTATGGCAGGTGAAAACTGAGATTGTATGGCAGGTTAAAACTGAGATTGTATGGCAGGTTAAGGCTGAGATTATAGGGCAGGTTAAAACTGAGATTGTATGGCAGGTTAAGGCTGAGATTGTATGGCAGGTTAAGGCTGAGATTATAGGGCAGGTTAAAACTGAGATTGTATGGCAGGTTAAAGCTGAGATTGTATGGCAGGTTAAGGCTGAGATTATAGGGCAGGTTAAAGCTGAGATTGTATGGCAGGTTAAGGCTGAGATTGTATGGTAGGGTTAAACTGAGATTGTATGGCAGGTTAAGGCTGAGATTATAGGGCAGGTTAAAGCTGAGATTGTATGGCAGGTTAAGGCTGAGATTGTATGGCAGGTTTAAACTGAGATTGTATGGCAGGTTTAAACTGAGATTATAGGGCAGGTTAAGGCTGAGATTATAGGGCAGGTTAAAGCTGAGATTGTATGGCAGGCTAAAACTGAGATTGTATGGCAGGCTAAAGCTGAGCTTTCTGCTCTGTACTTTACTCTTCCTCAGAGAGGCTGTATCAATGTTAAATGTCGACTGTGTGTCTCTGTGGCCCAGGGTGTGAGAGAAGAGGTGTGGGGAACAGATGAGAAGACAGAGAGGGAGAGAGAGGGAGAGAGAGTGAGAGAGAGAGAGAGGGAGTGAGAGAGATAGAGAGAGTGACAGAGAGAGAGAGCGTGTAGGTACCCGATTGGCACATCTCTTGCATGTGAATGTGTGTGAACATAGTTACCGTTGTGTGTGCAAACTGAGTATACTGTATGTATGCATACATGGTGTGAATACATACCAATGTGTATGATGTGTAAGCAAGGTGATGGTCAACTGTGTTCCCCAAGCTGCCTCCATGACTAAGACAAAGCTACCAAGCCTGATGGAGACTGAAGACGATGACACCCCTACAGGTACAGTACATCCCCCCCCACAGCCTAGTGTTGTTTCCCACAGCGACCCGCCCACATCCTCCAACTACACCATGTACCTGTGTGTGACGGGGAGTCAGCCCGGGGACTTATTCGCTCACCATTAGAAGAGCTCCTCCTACATTGCCATAATACTGTCTGGCCAACTCACAGAGTCAGAGATGACTACAACTGTAATCTGTTACAATGTTAGGTGGTGAACTAATACAAACAGTGGCCAGCAGCAGCTATAGTGACCACAGTGTGTGTAGAGTGTGTAGTGACCACAGTGTGTGTAGTGTGTAGTGACCACAGTGTGTGTAGTGTGTAGTGATCCCAGTGTGTGTAGTGTGTTGTCACGTTCCTGACCGGTTTTCTGTTATTTTGTATGTGTTTGACGGTCAGGGCGTGAGTTTGGGTGGGTAGTCTATGTTATGTGTTTCTATGTTTGTTTAAGGGTGACCTGATATGGCTCTCAATTAGAGGCAGGTGGTTTTCATTTCCTCTGATTGAGAGTCATATTAAGGTAGGTGTTTTCACATTGTTTGTTGTGGGTGGTTGTCTCCCGTGTCTGTGTCTATGTACATTGCGCCACACGGGACTGTTTTCGGTTTGTTTGTTCGGTTGTTCGGTTTATGTAGTCTGTTCCTGTTTTATGCGTTCTTCGTGTCATGTAAGTTCTTATGTTCAGGTGCGTCTACGTCGTTTGTTGTTTTGTAGTTTGTTAAAGTGTTTTGGTTCAATCCCTGCTCCACCTCTTCGGATTAAGAGGAGGAGGAAAGCCGTTACATGTGTAGTGACCACAGTGTGTGTAGAGTGTGTAGTGACCACAGTGTGTGTAGTGTGTGCAGTGACCACAGTGTGTGTAGTGTGTAGTGACCACAGTGTGTGTAGAGTGTGTAGTGACCCCAGTGTGTGTGTAGAGTGTGTAGTGACCACAGTGTGTGTAGAGTGTATAGTGACCACAGTGTGTGTAGTGTGTAGTGACCCCAGTGTGTGTAGAGTGTGTAGTGACCCCAGTGTGTGTGTAGAGTGTATAGTGACCACAGTGTGTGTAGTGTGTAGTGACCCCAGTGTGTGTGTAGAGTGTATAGTGACCACAGTGTGTGTAGTGTGTAGTGACCCCAGTGTGTGTGTAGAGTGTATAGTGACCATAGTGTGTGTAGTGTGTAGTGACCCCAGTGTGTGTAGAGTGTGTAGTGACCCCAGTGTGTGTGTAGAGTGTGTAGTGACCACAGTGTGTGTAGAGTGTGTAGTGACCCCAGTGTGTGTAGAGTGTGTAGTGACCCCAGTGTGTGTGTAGAGTGTATAGTGACCACAGTGTGTGTGTAGAGTGTGTAGTGACCCCAGTGTGTGTGTAGAGTGTGTAGTGACCCCAGTGTGTGTAGAGTATGTAGTGACCACAGTGTGTGTAGAGTATGTAGTGACCACAGTGTGTGTAGTGTATAGTGACCCCAGTGTGTGTAGTGTATAGTGACCCCAGTGTGTGTGTAGTGTATAGTGACCCCAGTGTGTGTGTAGTGTATAGTGACCACAGTGTGTGTGTAGTGTATAGTGACCACAGTGTGTGTGTAGTGTATAGTGACCCCAATGTGTGTGTAGTGTATAGTGACCACAGTGTGTGTGTAGAGTGTGTAGTGACCCCAGTGTGTGTGTAGATTGTGTAGTGACCCCAGTGTGTGTAGAGTGTGAGGCTGGCCCAGTTCAACACTCATAATGGATAACATTAGACTATAAATGTGCTCTGTTACTCTTAGTGTCTAATAAACTGGCCCGTAAATGGCCGGTAAAAAGGGTCCCGTGGAATGGCCAGCTGCAGCACCTCCGTACCGTTTTAACAGACACACATGACGACACCTACAGGACCTTTCGCTCCTACACACACCCCTCCATGAGGGGGCTGAGACGTGCTCCTCTACACACTCATGTCGGCTCACTTTCCACTTTCACTTTGTTTCATCAATCAATCAGTCACGACCTGCATGGAATCGTGACTGACCAATGCTGTGAAAGCCTGCTGCAGCCTGCAGCCTATCAAGTGAAACTAAGGATAAAGTGACACAAAGAGGAATGCACATTTCAATCTAATAGAGGGTCAAAAGGGTTTGGGTTGGCAGATCATCTCCTACATGTAAATCCATTTTGTGTCAGTATTCAAAGAACAATAAGTAGAGTAAACAACACGGTCACATCTCATGCTAATAACCTGCAATTGGTCAATCGAAAATACCTCCAGGCCTCTCACAATATAAATATTCACGAACAAAATGCTCAACCAACACAGGTTTCCTTTCAGGCCAAACTGGAGAAGGATTCAAATCAATTATGGGGTTTCCTTGAAACCAAATGGACCAAATGCCATATTTCTAATGCTAGTCCACATTAGTGATTTCAACACGTATGGGGTGGCCAGCCTGACAACTAGGTGGGTTTCATCCTCCTTTGAAGTGAAGCATTCCATTCGCTCCGTCACACCAATCAGAACCCACCGTGTGTAGACAAAATGCCCCACTTCCACCACTGGAGGATTGCACTGCAGTCTGCTGGGTTGTGCTGTGAAGGATTATGGGGTTGCTGTGCCAAGCCACTTGGCGTGGGCTGCCGTGGTTGGCTGCTGCCATGGTGATGAAGCGGTCTGATGTTCCATCCAGCAGACCCCTCTCCACCTCGTCGTGCGGGGTGAACTCCGACAACACACCTTGGCCACACTTCCTGGCTGTTGTGCCACTCACTCCCCCCTCCTCCCCTCCACCAGTCTCTGCTCAGGCAGGTACACAGCCACCTGCTGCAGTGGAGTCAATCAAACAGAACGGTACGCACCAGGATTGGGTTCCAAGTCCATTTAGATTTGAAAAAGGCACTATATTGAAATCCAAATTCAAGAAATGGTAAATCATAACTGAAAATAAAAGACAACCTTAATTTTGGAATGGAATTAAAATTAACATTGTGAGATTGATTCCTGAACTGATTCCTGAATTGAGATGGAATTGACCTTATAGCTGCCTGCAAACATCACACGCTAACACACAACCCATTAACAGGTGTTGTTATTTCTCTCTTTTATCAATGTGAGAAGAATGCCACAGACAGACAAGTGTTAAATGTTACACATCGCTATTTCCACCCCACCCCACATCCCCTTCAACATGGACAGCAATCTGTTAGAAGACATCTGAAGGAACACTAAGAAATGAGCGTTAGGTTTTCCTTAAGCCTTATTCATTCCTTCTAGAACTCCACACAGTATCAACATTCAACATCCAGCCTTTCAAACTGCTGCCATGTCAGTGTTATTCTACAAATATGATACCCTTCAGCCCAAGCTATTTATTCATAGTACACATTACAAAAGAAAAGAGAGAGAACAGTCTCTTTCCAACATGTGGATTCCATCAGAGATATTTTGCTTAGGCACCCATAGTCTAAAGGGCATTCTGGAGAAGGAGAAGGGGTGTTCCTTCCATCATCTGTGAGTGGAGGGAGGCTTTTAGGACACGTGTGCCATACGGCCGTACCCTCACCCCCTTGTTCATCCCATAATATAGTGGCAAAGCTACAATCAGAAGTTCACACACTACCTGTATGTCCTGTTCACTATGCATTCCTGTGTGTGTGTGTGTGTGTGTGTGTGTGTGTGTGTGTGTGTGTGTGTGTGTGTGTGTGTGTGTGTGTGTGTGTGTGTCTGTGTGTCTGTGTGTCTGTGTGAGTGTGTGTTCGGTCTATCTCCGGAGTGTGTGTGTGTGTGTGTGTGTGTGTGTGTGTGTGTGTGTGTGTGTGTGTGTGTGTGTGTGTGTGTGTATGTGTGTGTTCGATCTAACTCCGGAGTGTGTGTGTGTGTAACTCGAATCCTCAGTCAGATCTCCCATTGATCAATGCTTTCCCAGAAAGGCTGAGTTAGGCACACATAGCTCAACTACAGGATGCTGCCAGAGCCTCTGAACATACAGAACCTGTTAGAACAAGCCAGCATGATAACCTAATAAACTATCAAATACTATTGCTTTCATGTCACTACATGCCAAGCAATCTGAAATAGCATTGTATTGGCCCAGGATAAGCAGCTTATTGATACGGTTTGATTCAACAATGGATTAAATTTAATACGTATTCCACTTATTCCAATTCCATCCACGCTCGAACGTCAAAATCAGATGCAGCTACATATGGTTCTGCATAAGAGAGCGTTCCACAGTTATCCCGCCTCTTCTCCACAGAGAACAGCAGGGATGGTCCTCTTCCAAAATCCTACTCCTTCCTTGTCACTCATACTTCAACACACTGGACGGTTATTTCCAATCATAGGAAAACGTCAAATGGGTCATCTTTTGAAGGTCTTTCAAAAATCTTCTCTTTCCTCTGTCTCCTGTTCACCCACACGCACATGTCATATGGTATTAGACGGTTAACGGAATAATATTTGAAGAACGGCTGTATTAAAACGACACTGAGAACCCCCCCCCCCCCCCCCCCCCCCCCCCCCCCCACACCTGGTTAAAGGCTCAACTGTGCATTTTGCAGATAAAGTGACAAAACTACTGCAGGCAGAGTTGTGAGCGGGCGTTGCCTGGGCAACCACAGTTTGTAGACCAGGTTCTCCATTACCACCTAATTTAGGTGGCCTAATTGCATTCCAGAGAACATACAGCTACAATACATGTTGAGGAAGATGGAGAGGAAAAATAGGGGTGCAAAAAAAAAGAAAGAAAAAATGAAACCAAAGCAGAAAAAAAAATCTAACCGCAATCCAGTAGAAATGGATTTGAAAAGAGTTCTTAAGTATTAGTCTTTATAATAATACAACATTCAATTGAAACAACTGTTTCAATTGACACGTGAAAATGAACCGAAAATTCCGTTTCAATTGAACCCGTTTCAAAAGTAAGAATATCTATGAGTGCCCTCTTTGCTTTGTGATCATGAACCCTTTTGTTCGACGTGTTTGAAAATGAAAAGTAAATGTATGCCGTTCTGCATGAGTGGGGCCATCTTAGACTGTGGAGCATCAATCTACAGAGGAGAGAGAGAGGAGAGGGAGAGGGAGAGGGAGAGAGAGAGAGAGAGAGAGAGGGAGAGAGAGAGGGAGAGAGAGAGAGAGAGAGAGGGAGAGGGAGAGAGAGAGGGAGAGGGAGAGGGAGAGGGAGAGGGAGAGAGAGAGGGAGAGGGAGAGAGAGAGAGAGAGAGAGAGAGAGAGAGAGAGAGAGAAAGATAGGGAAATTGAATGACACAGTGAGTAAGAATGAGAGAGAGAATAGGGGGAAAATTAAAAGAGAGAGAGAGAGAAAAAAGTGTGAGACAGACACACAAAGATAGAGAAATAGACAGGAGAGAGTGAGTAAAGCATCTCTAATTGTTCCTGAGCATGGTCCCTGACCCTCTGGGGGCCTCTGGTCTGTGTTGTGTGTTCTGCCCCTCTATAGGACAAGGTCAGACCTGCGGTGTCTTTGTAGCTGTGCAGGCCGTGGCCCTTAAGGGGCCCTCACAGGGCGCTGGCCCCACTGGGCCTTTTCTTCTGCTGGGATAGAAATGATTGGTAACTGTTGAGCTAGTGTTTTTACTGGGGCTCCCCTGCCTGTGACCCGGGCGCTGGAGTGCCACAGACACTAGATAGATAAAATGGCCCTCCAATTATCCTGCACTCTGCTCAGTGCACTGACACTCTCCTGAGCACGGGCTAGTGGGGTAGGGTTAGTGATGCTGCATGGACTGCTCTCAGAGAGACACGTATACTGAGGTACATCATACACACACACACACACACACACACACACACACACACACACACACACACACACACACACACACACACACACACACACACACACACACACACACACACACACACACACACACACACACACACACACACACACACACACAGATAGCAGGAATTCCAAAAGTGTGGGTGTTTTAGATCTGGGATGAGATTAATGGTGTGTGTGTTTCTGTCCTCCCTGATCTACTGACCTTAGGAGAGTTTCTGTCAGGGCCTAGAAAAGTGTTCCCTCTCAAGGAAGGGGGGGCTATTTGACCCCTGTGACTGCGGCTGACCTGGCCTTTGTCCTTCTTTACCCACCTCCACTCCCTGCCTCCCCCTTCTCCCCCACCACCATACAAAAGGCCGCTGCCTCACCCGGCCTCACCCAGCCTCACCCGGCCTCTGTATGCCATCACCCCTTTTATGACTTTTGAACATTTTTCTTCCATTCTGTTTTCAGCCTCATTCATTCATTCATTCATTCCTGCCTTGTTCCTGAAGCTGCGGCACAATTTATATCGTTGCCTGGGAATTAAGAGCCTGCGGCCCCCCTTTTGTTGTGAGGCTGTATGGTTGGGGGGCCTGGGCAGGGTGAGGTTGGTCTGGGGTTGGCAGGGGTGGGCTTGGCCTTTGTTCCCCCATCAGTTCCCACGTACAGACCCCCTCTCCTTAGTCCAGGGGCCAGAGGCCCCCATAGCAGGACAGCTATGAGGTAATGCTTCTCCTGCCTGGTCCTCACACTGACATGGACTGCACTGCACATACACAGATCTGGTGGCCACGTACAAATGCACACACACGAGGACACGTGCATACACACATTAGAGGTTGTCACAGGTGGGGACATGGGGATGTAGAAAGGTTAAACCGGATCAAAGCAGATAATGGGATTGTTCAAGCCCTCCTCCTGAGCGATCAATGGTCAGAACAGAAAGCCACTCACCTGGGAGCTGGGAACACACACATGGTAAGACTGGAAAACAATGAATGGCACAGTTTCAACCATATGCAGATGTACTGGCAAACTATATAAATAACAAACACACACACACGCACGCATACATGCACACAGCACACAAACAGCCCTGGGGAGAGCGGAGGCAGAGAGCCAGGCATCTCCCCCATTTCTTATTCTGGTTGGGAGAAGCTGGCACCATTATCAGTGTCCCGCCCTCAAAAATATTTTTTAAAGTGTTGACGCCTGTGGCTCTGACACACTGAGCGGTTCATTCAGAGTTTCAAAGATGCACTCTACTGGTACCCACTGCAAAACTGTGTGTGTGTGTGTGTGTGTGTGTGTGTGTGTGTGTGTGTGTGTGTGTGTGTGTGTGTGTGTGTGTGTGTGTGTGTGTGTGTGTGTGTGTGTGTGTGTGTGTGTGTGTGTGAGAGAGAGCTGCAAAAACAACAAAGCCAGTACACATCTCCACAGCTCCCCTTTAGAGCGATGACAAACTCCGGAGCTCTGGAGTCAGAACATGCCAGAGTCTACCAGCCACCCACCCACACATGTTGATACACACTGTGGATCCCCTACCCTCTCTGAAGACAGCCACAGACTGGGAGAGAGAGAGGGAGCGAGAGAGAGATAGAAAGAGAGAGAGAGAGAGAGAGAGAGAGAGGAGAGAGTGTGTGTGTGTTTGCTTCTGTGTATTAGTCACCCTGTAACAGTAGGCTACTGTACTGTAAAACACCTCTGAATTACAGTAGGTAGCAGAGTGAAGTGCTGATTAATTGTCAAGTACTACACAGATAGTCAGCGTGTTGGGTAATTGCTTTGTTGGCGTTACACAACAATGGGGCTGTAATTTCAGCATGATAAGATACGAGAACCCACCATTGTTTCAGGTGTATTTATACATTACACCTTAAACTTCCTGTACAGGAGGACAGTATGTCTCAGTCACTCTCTATTGCAGGGCTGAGCTGGGTTGAGACAGTCTGTGCTACCTTGTCCTGGGGCTGGCTCGCCAAGGCTGAGTTTGACTGGGCCATTCTTCTCATTTTCTATCTGTGTTGGTCTGTGCTGGTCAGATCAGAATTCTGCAGCTCAGTGTTGTATTGAGGTGAGCTGGGTTTAGCCCCTCAGGGTTAGGGCAGGTAGACCCATAGCTGACCCTGGCCGCGCTAACTCTGGATCCCAGCGGTCCTTCTCCTCTGCTGGGCAGGTAGACCCATAGCTGACCCTGGCCATGCTAACTCTTTATCCCAGCGGTCCTTCTCCTCTACTGGGCAGGTAGATCCATAGCTGACCCTGGCCATGCTAACTCTTTATCCCAGCGGTCCTTCTCTTCTACTGGGCAGGTAGATCCATAGCTGACCCTGGCCATGCTAACTCTGGATCCCAGCGGTCCTTCTCCTCTGCTGGGCAGGTAGATCCATAGCTGACCCTGGCAATGCTAACTCTGGATCCCAGCGGTCCTTCTCCTCTGCTGGGCAGGTAGATCCATAGCTGACCCTGGCCATGCTAACTCTTTATCCCAGCGGTCCTTCTCCTCTGCTGGGCAGGTAGATCCATAGCTGACCCTGGCCGCGCTAACTCTGGATCCCAGCGGTCCTTCTCCTCTGCTGGGCAGGTAGATCCATAGCTGACCCTGGCCATGCTAACTCTGGATCCCAGCGGTCCTTCTCCTCTGCTGAGCAGGTAGATCCATAGCTGACCCTGGCAATGCTAACTCTTTATCCCAGCGGTCATTCTCCTCTGCTGGGCAGGTAGAGCCATAGCTGACCCTGGCAATGCTAACTCTTTATCCCAGCGGTCCTTCTCCTCTGCTGGGCAGGTAGATCCATAGCTGACCCTGGCAATGCTAACTCTGGATCCCAGCGGTCCTTCTCCTCTGCTGGGCAGGTAGATCCATAGCTGACCCTGGCCATGCTAACTCTTTATCCCAGCGGTCCTTCTCCTCTGCTGGGCAGGTAGATCCATAGCTGACCCTGGCCATGCTAACTCTGGATCCCAGCGGTCCTTCTCCTCTGCTGGGCAGGTAGATCCATAGCTGACCCTGGCCATGCTAACTCTTTATCCCAGCGGTCCTTCTCCTCTGCTGGGCAGGTAGATCCATAGCTGACCCTGGCCGCGCTAACTCTGGATCCCAGCGGTCCTTCTCCTCTGCTGGGCAGGTAGATCCATAGCTGACCCTGGCCGTGCCAACTCTTTATCCCAGCGGCTCCTCTCTCTCCCCAGCAGGGGCCCGGTCTCATTGCCACAGGTCCCACCAATCAATGAGCAGAGCTACAGGTACAGTGATTTATCTGGGCTGCTACAGGCGCTGTCACCAGGAGAAACTGTAAAAGATCAATTTACACAACCCTGGGGCAAGAGAGTTATTGACATAACCCGGGTGATCAGATCTCCCTCTCTATTGCTTGGCCTCTCTCTTCCCTCACCCTCTCTCACTCGGTTCTCCTGTCCTTTTCTCCTTTCTCTCTTTCCCTCGCTTCTATACTGGTCCTTCCACCAATTTGGTGCCTTTTGAGAAGTGCAACTCGGTCAACTTTTTTTTTTTTTTTACCTAATTTTAACATTCTATCATAAAAGCTTTAAGCTTTAAGATTGATTAAATTCTCCATGTAGTTTATATTAAAAGGCACCCACTTTAATATAACAGGCTTTTAAAATTCTATATTGGTGCACAATTTTTACTTAAAATATTAAAGGGATGCAAAAAGCACTATTTTCGTGGAACGACCCACACTCCCTCAGTCTCCCTCTTTCCCTCTTTCCACTGTATGATCATTCTGTATGACCATTAATTGCAGTGATAATATATATTATGTGTGTGGCCCTGACCAACAGACCTGACTCTGGGACCAGTTAGCGCCTGAATCAATTAGAACCTAGTGACAGCCAATCAGATCATGTGGCCAGTAAACACTTCAGGACATAATTCATGTTTACAGTTCCGGAAGAAATTCCACAGTTTGTTTTGCAATGTGTTTGTGTGTGAATGTGTGTGCGAATGTGTGAGTTCCTGCGTGTGTGTGTCTGTGTATTTCTGATTGTTATGGTCAGGGTTAATAATCATGTTTCATCTCAACTTTGACATCCTGGCTCAGCCACTGTTTATAGTCATGATGCTTCCTGGTGGGAGGTGTGTGTGTTTATGCCGATCTTCTCCTCTCTGGCAGGTCTCTCATCCCCTGGCCCTGAGCCACCATATCCCTCCCTCCATCCATCCCTCCATCCATCCCACCTCTTTTCTTTTCTTCCCCCTCTCCAACTCCAGCAGGACTCTGTGGGAGGGGAGGTGGGCAACACCTAATAAAAGCATATGGAGAACAGAAATCATGGATGGATGGGTAACTGCTAATTGTACACTCTTAGAAAAAAAGGTGGTATAGAACCTTAAAGGTGTTAAGGTTGTCAATGTCGTTCTCCTCCTCAGACGAGGAGGAGCATGGATCGGACCAAGATGCGGATTGGTAATTGTACATGTTTAATGTAAATAACAAGAAAACACTACAAAATACAAAACAACAAACGTGACTAACCTCAAACAGTCCTGTGTGGCCCAAACACTGACACAGGAAACAAACACCCACAAAACACCAGTGAAACCCTGGCTGCCTTAGTATGACTCTCAATCAGAGACAAACGATACACACCTGTCTCTAATTGAGAATCATACCAGGCCGAACACAAAACCCCACATAGAAATAGAAAACCTAGACTAACCCACCCAACTCACGCCCTGACCAACTAAAACAAATACATAACAAAGGAAAACAGGTCAGGAACGTGACAGAACCCCCCCCCCCCCCCTTAAGGTGCGAACTCCGGGCGCACCAGCACAAAGTCTAGGGGAGGGTCTGGGTGGGCGTCTGTCCACGGTGGCGGCTCTGGCGCTGGGCGAGGTTCCCACCCCACCATAGAAATCTATTGTCAGGTTGTTTTGCAAGGATCTGGCAGTGCTTCTCCTGCTCAAAGGCGGAGGTAGTGGTCCTGCTGCTGGGTTGTTGCCCTCCTATTGCCTCCTCCACGTCTCCTGATGTACTGGCCTGTCTCCTGGTAGCGTCTCCTTGCTCTGGACACTACGCTGACAGACACAGCAAACCTTCTTGCCACAGCTCGCATTGATGTGCCATCCTGGATGAGCTGCACTACCTGAGCCACTTGTGTGGGTTGTAGACTCCGTCTCATGCTACCACTAGAGTGAGAGCACCGCCAGCATTCAAAAGTGACCAAAACATCAGCCAGGAAGCATAGGAACTGAGAAGTGGCCTGTGGTCACCACCTGCAGAATCACTCCTTTATTGGGGGTGTCTTGCTAATTGCCTATAATTTCCACCTTTTGTCTATTCCATTTGCACAACAGCATGTGAAATCTATTGTCAATCAGTGTTGCTTCCTAAGTGGACAGTTTGATTTCACAGAAGTGTGATTGACTTGGAGTTACATTGTGTTGTTTAAGTGTTCCCTTTATTTTTTTGAGCAGTGTATTTCTATGTGTTTGGCTTAGTATGGTTCTCAATCAGAGGCAGGTGTCGATCGTTGTCCCTGATTGAGAATCATACTTAGGTAGCCTGTTTTCCCCATTTTGGTTGTGGGTGGTTGTTTTCTGTTTAGTGTATGTTCACCTGGCAGAACTGTTTCATTTTCGTTTTTCCTCGTTCTTGTTTTGTGTAGTGTTCAGTTTTAATTTAATATGACGAACACTTACCACGCTGCGTTTTGGTCCTCCTTTCCTTCCACCAACGAGAATCGTTACAACAGCTAACAGTGGATAGATAAACTCACCAGAACTGACAAAATGTAAATACATAGAAAATGAACATATATGTACATATAATATGGGCATGGGTCCTAAGTTAAACTCAGTCACTGTTCTTCAATGTAAATAAAAGCGCCATAGAATCACCGTGGCAGCTGGCATATCAGAAAGCATTAATAAGCCAGTTACAAAAGAAGACAATGGAGGGCATTTTATATCCCCTAATCACTTCCCTTTACGATAAGGACGTATAACCGGCGAGGGGAAGTTACAGGGAACCACATTCTAATAAAGCCACCCCGATAATAATGTCATCTTAAATGACACTGTAATTACCCAACGCCTAGTCACTGGGGATGCCCTGTAATTCAATCAGTCTTCACTGAGACACTGATACTGTACTGTACAACACAAAGCTTTATCTATCTGCCTATTTTAGCCCGGAAATTAACAGCTCTGGTCTTGTGGAAATTAACAGCTCTGGTCTTGTGGAAATGAATAGCTCTGGTCCTGTGGAAATTATCAGCTCTGGTCCTGTGGAAATGAATAGCTCTGGTCCTGTGGAAATTAACAGCTCTGGTCCTGTGGAAATTAACAGCTCTGGTCCTGTGGAAATGAATAGCTCTGGTCCTGTGGAAATTAACAGCTCTGGTCTTGTGGAAATTAACAGCTCTGGTCCTGTGGAAATTAATAGCTCTGGTCCTGTGGAAATTAACAGCTCTGGTCTTGTGGAAATTAACAGCTCTGGTCTTGTGGAAATTAACAGCTCTGGTCTTGTGGAAATTAACAGCTCTGGTCTTGTGGAAATAAATAGCTCTGGTCCTGTGGAAATTAACAGCTCTGGTCTTGTGGAAATGAATAGCTCTGGTCCTGTGGAAATTAACAGCTCTGGTCCTGTGGAAATTAACAGCTCTGGTCTTGTGGAAATGAATAGCTCTGGTCTTGTGGAAATTAACAGCTCTGGTCTTGTGGAAATTAAGAGCTCTGGTCTTGTGGAATTTAACAGCTCTGGTCTTGTGGAAATTAAGAGCTCTGGTCTTGTGGAAATTAAGAGCTCTGGTCCTGTGGAAATTAAGAGATCTGGTCTTGTGGAAATAAATAGCTCTGGTCTTGTGGAAATTAACAGCTCTGGTCTTGTGGAAATTAATAGCTCTGGTCCTGTGGAAATTAACAGCTCTGGTCTTGTGGAAATGAATAACTCTGGTCCTGTGGAAATTAATAGCTCTGGTCCTGTGGAAATTAACAGCTCTGGTCTTGTGGAAATGAATAGCTCTGGTCTTGTGGAAATTAACAGCTCTGGTCTTGTGGAAATGAATAGCTCTGGTCCTATGGAAATTAACAGCTCTGGTCTTGTGGAAATGAATAGCTCTGGTCCTGTGGAAATTAATAGCTCTGGTCCTGTGGAAATTAACAGCTCTGGTCTTCTGGAAATGAATAGCTCTGGCCCTGTGGAAATTAATAGCTCTGGTCCTGTGGAAATTAACAGCTCTGGTCTTGTGGAAATGAATAGCTCTGGTCCTGTGGAAATTAACAGCTCTGGTCCTGTGGAAATGAACAGCTCTGGTCCTGTGGAATTTAACAGCTCTGGTCCTGTGGAAATGAACAGCTCTGGTCCTGTGGAAATGAACAGCTCTGGTCCTGTGGAAATGAATAGCTCTGGTCCTGTGGAAATGAATAGCTCTGGTCCTGTGGAAATGAATAGCTCTGGTCCTGTGGAAATTAACAGCTCTGGTCCTGTGGAAATGAACAGCTCTGGTCCTGTGGAAATGAACAGCTCTGGTCCTGTGGAAATGAATAGCTCTGGTCCTGTGGAAATTAACAGCTCTGGTCCTGTGGAAATGAACAGCTCTGGTCCTGTGGAAATGAATAGCTCTGGTCCTGTGGAAATGAATAGCTCTGGTCCTGTGGAAATTAACGTTAGGTTATAAATAGACACTCCCATGCCAAGGTATTCCTCATGACTTTATTAAGCACTCCTGTACAGAACCCTCCCATAAGCAGTCGAATTGCATGTACACACATCAGGCACACCCAATCTGTCACCTATTTCCAAGGGTCTGATTCCTTTAGAGGCACAACTCTGCAGATATTATATGACAAGGAAAATGTAATGCTCTTCATAAAATACCCAGGAAAAAGAAAGAGGAATTAGATTTGAGGAGTGGGAACTTCATTTAGCCAGGCTGGGTCTGTGTGTTATGTTCCGGGGCTGGCAATCCAGACGGCTGTTTTTCAGAAGAGAAGGAGGAGAACTGAAAATCCATACTGGAGTGCTGATTCAGCAGTCCTCTTTTCCTCTCCCTCCCTACTTCCTCTCCCTCCCTCTCTCCTCTCTCCCTCCTCCCTCTCTCCTCTATTCCTCCTCCCTCTCTCCTCTATTCCTCCTCCCTATCTCCTCTATTCCTCCTCCCTCTCTCCTCTATTCCTCCTCCCTATCTCCTCTATTCCTCCTCCCTCTCTCCTCTCTCCCTCCTCCCTCTCTCCTCTATTCCTCCTCCCTCTCTCCTCCTCCCTATCTCCTCTATTCCTCCTCCCTCTCTCCTCTCTCCCTCCTCCCTCTCTCCTCTATTCCTCCTCCCTATCTCCTCTCTCCCTCCTCCCTCTCTCCTCTATTCCTTCTCCCTATCTTCTCTCTCCCTCCTCCCTCTCTCCTCTATTCCTCCTCCCTCTCTCCTCTCTCCCTCCTCCCTCTCTCCTCTATTCCTCCTCCCTCTCTCCTCTATTCCTCCTCCCTATCTCCTCTATTCCTCCTCCCTCTCTCCTCTATTCCTCCTCCCTCTCTCCTCTCTCCCTCCTCCCTCTCTCCTCTATTCCTCCTCCCTATCTCCTCTATTCCTCCTCCCTATCTCCTCTATTCCTCCTCCCTCTCTCCTCTCTCCCTCCTCCCTCTCTCCTCTATTCCTCCTCCCTATCTCCTCTCTCCCTCCTCCCTCTCTCCTCTATTCCTCCTCCCTCTCTCCTCTATTCCTCCTCCCTCTCTCCTCTCTCCCTCCTCCCTCTCTCCTCTCTCCCTCCTCCCTCTCTCCTCTATTCCTCCTCCCTATCTCATCTCTCACTCCTCCCTCTCTCCTCTATTCCTCCTCCCTCTCTCCTCTATTCCTCCTCCCTCTCTCCTCTCTCCCTCCTCCCTCTCTCCTCTCTCCCTCCTCCCTCTCTCCTCCATTCTTCCTCCCTCTCTCCTCTCTCCCTCCTCCCTCTCTCCTCTCTCCCTCCTCCCTCTCTCCTCCATTCCTCCTCCCTCTCTCCTTTCCTGTTATTGCTCCAGGAGTGAAACAGAGTTTTTCATAAGCACTTTGGATTCCTTCGGTACTAGCAGACATCTAAGAGAGGAGACAGAGAGAGGAGGCATTCAAGAGCCCTCTGTTCTCTCTCCCCCTCTCCCTATCTCTCCCTCCCTATCTCTCCCTCTTTTTTAACACTGTCTCTTCTCCGCCCCAATAAGTCGGGTCTCAAAGTGGCGCCGTAGGGCCGTAGAGGGAAGTAAATAGACTCCTGTCAAAAGTGGTGAGGGAGAAAAATAGGAAGCGCTCCACATGCTCTGACCCCGTGACCCGAGCAGAGCAGATCGGACTGCTACAACGGTAACACGCCACTACACGCCACGGAGAGAGAGGTAAACTAGATGAAAGGTTTCACTGGGGCCAGATGGTGCATTCTGGGAATAAGGGCGGGGTTAGGGGGTCATTTTAGGGGGTCCATTTGAGGGGTGGGTGGGTGTCATATGAACACCTCAGTATCAAAGTAGTGCCTCTCATCTGATCTGCCCCTCCTCTCTCTCTTCACCCTCTATCATCTCTCCTCCCCCTCCCTCTCTCCTCCCCCCTCCCTCCCCTGGGTCTTTACACCCTCCAAACAAATACATTTTCGTGTCATGCTGTCACGGCAGCCCACTCCAACACACATCTGTGGTTCTGTGCTTGGAAGGTCCTGACAGCCAAGAGGTGCAGGGTTCACGTGAGAAATAGGCTCCCCGGCTGATCTCTAAAAGCATGATAAATCTGACATATGCATTCTCATTTTCAGAGAGACACATAACCAGTGTACACGAATGTAGGTGTCACAGAGGGAATACGGATTAGATGAATGTGAGGAGAGGGGGAGAAACGGGTGCATGCAGACGCACGAACACACACGCGTGGACAAGCCAGACACGTACACACACAGTGTGTCCCACAGTATCCCACAGTATCAGACACAGTGTGTCCCACAGTATCCCACAGTATCAGACACAGTGTGTCCCACAGTATCCCACAGTATCAGACACAGTGTGTCCCACAGTATCAGACATGGACACACACAGTGTGTCCCACAGTATCCCACAGTATCCCACAGTATCAGACACAGTGTGTCCCACAGTATCAGACACGTACACACACAGTGTGTCCCACAGTATCCCACAGTATCAGACACAGTGTGTCCCACAGGGGCTGTCCGGTATGACATTCTCTGGCCAGAGCACTTTCATTGTGTCTCTCCACAGCCAGGTAAGGACCTGCAGCATTAAAACACTGTGAGGCTGAGGGAGAACACAATAGCAGTCAGAGTGATTTAGCTAGAACTTGTCATGATAATCTGCTGCTGCTGGGTTCTGGAGATGCCCTGCGGTAGGGGAAGGGGAGAGGGGCACGACTGGCAGCCGACACCTGCCTGCCTGACTGCTAGGGTAGAGGGATTAGAGACCCAGACTACTTCCTGGTCACTGATCTGCTCTGACTCTAACCACAATGTACACTTAGTGGTGGCTACCATCTTCACTCTGTTGATCTACGTGCATGCACGTGGGTGGAGTGGTATTTTTGGAGTAGGGGGACACCTTTTGTTAACATGATGTCCTCGCCGATCCCACTCCCATTCACAAGGGGCCGATTATTTTTGTATTTCCATTTTGTGAAAGTAAGGAAGAGTCGCTTTCTCTTGCTAGTAATAACTAGCTGGCAGCCTGGCTAAAAACATAGCAAGCTAGCTAGCCTTTTTAGCATTCCACATCTCCATGTGTAATAATCAGATTTATTTAAAAAAAATATGCCCTGGAAAATATTCATATAGTTACCAGTGTATCCTAAACATTATGTTTGATAATGCTGCTTGGGTTTTCATTCCCATATCAGCTAAAAATAGAACTTCATCATGTTTTGATATTGGAGTAAAAAGAGCCCATGGCTAGCTAGCTGCTACAGCAGGTTCTACCAGTTAACAATAGACTGGAATAACTAGTTATTACTTCTAAACAAAATACCTTTCTTTCTTGTTGTTTGGTTTACTGTTTTGAAGAGTCGCTGAGAATATATTTGGTTATCAATGCAAAATAGGCTACTTTGATCAATAGCCTATATATAGCCTAGCAACAATACTGCCCCCACGGCCGCGGAAGGAATGATACGGCGTGTCTACATTTATAGGAAGTAAAAAACTATGTTGAGTGCCGGAGCGTATTACAAGGTGCCGCCCCTATTGTGACCAAAAAATACATCGCAGCACTCAGAATCTTGTGTCTGCTAGAGCTTATGGTAAGTCTGAAGGCTTCTCTCTAGCTCAGAGCTGAGGGTTCAGGGTGTCGCTAATGGCCTGTTTTTGTGTGTGTGTGTGTGTGTGTGTGTGTGTCTGTGTGAGATAGAGGCCCGTGTTGAATCCCCTGTGTTCACAATGTGCTGTGTAAATCTCAAACATCTCATCCAGCCCCCCCCCCCCCCCCTCTACACCCCCCCTCCCCCTCCACCTCGTAAAGCATCCGAATCAATTTGCTTTAAAAACACGTTTTTCAGAAACTTATTAGGCGCTTTAGAGATATATTCTATACCTTCAGCCGCGGAGGCAAGAAAAATCGCAGGTGCCTCGGCAGCCCATTTCTCCAGCGGAGCAAAACGATGCTGTAGCCCTGTCACTGGGGAGCTGTAAAGCAGGAACACACCTCGCCAGCCCACCGGCCTGCCGCACTCGCACCGCCGCCCGCCGCCAACGGCTCTGAGCGGGCATAAATCAAGATAATTCTCCGCATGCCTTGAACTCCGACCCCGCCACAATTCATTGGGATGTCAACAGCTAGAGGAGAGAGTGAGGGAAAGAGAGAGAGAGAGAGGGGGATAAAGGAAGGGAAGGAAGGAAGAACGAAAAGAAGGGGAAAAGTAGGGAGAAGTAAGGAGGAGGAGGAGGAGGAGGAGGAAGAGGAGGAAATAACGGGGGAAAGTGGAATGAGAGTTGGTGTAATCCTGCTTCTGAGGGGAGGTGAAGTTATAGATGGAGAGAGGGAGAGGGGAAGGAAGAGATGGAGAGGGAGCGAGGGAGAGGAAAGGAGGAGGGGTGTGTGTTGCGATTAGTCACCATCCAGATTGAGGCCCCATTGCATCTAAATGGTCTCTCTTTATGAACCATTTATCTTGTGCTCAGGCCATTTTCATTACACCCAAAACGGGTTGGGAGCTACCAGCTGGATGATACTGCATAGTGGGAAATTAATAACCCTCCATCTCTGCCTTACTTTCCCTTCACACATCTCACATCCCATCCCTCCCCTCCCCACTATATTCTATACACTATGTCCAGTACCCCAACCCCCACTTTCTCTAAGGGTCCTGCGTATACGAGGTGGAAGACATTTGCTTATGGCAGTTTTGTTGCTATTTGCATCTCTGCATCCCTGGCAGTCATTCAATTTATCAAGTCTCTTAGCCTTTGCACCCCCCTCCTCCGTTCTCCCCCCTCCCCCATTCTTCCCCCTCCTCCCCCCATTTCCACTTTCCTAACACAAACAATTCATCCTGAGCATTTAAAATTCTCCCAGCGCCCTGACACACCGTGATGCTGCTGCCGGGAGCTAGCCAGCCGCCGAAGGAGAGAGAGGGGGAGAGAGAGGGGGGGAGAGAGAGAGAGAGAGAGAGAGAGAGAGAGAGAGAGAGAGAGAGAGGGCACATATAATGAGGGAGTGAGAGACATAGAGAAAGAGAATATAGTATATGTAATGAAAGAAAGTGAGAGAGACTGAAACAATGCTAGACAGAGAAAGCGAGAGAGAAAGAGAGTAGAGCTTTTATTAATTCCCCTGTCCTGATTTCTTCTTGTTAACGTGGAAGAAGTGGAGGAACTGACCCCCCAGGACTCTTAAAGAGCCTGGAGCCTGGCAGAGAAAAGGAGGAGGGAGGAGAGCCGTTATTAAATACGTGCCTAGACGGCTTGCACCAGGGAGGAAGGAAAGAATAGGGGGGACTTCAAAATGGCCTCTCCAAAGAGTACTGTCTCACATGAGAACCATTCAGCACTGGGCTTGTTGAGCTGAGCGTAGGTGACGAGAGAGAGGGGCTGATATATGGACCGATGTGACAGCGATGACACCCAATAAAGAGGGACAGAATTACAGCATATTAATGGCTGCCGTCAGCTAACAGGAAGAAGAGAGAATTAGCCCGATACTGTTGCTAGAGAGAGATACAGCTTTAACCCACTGGTTGATACGGAATTAGAGGATTAATGGAGGCTACATACAGTACAGTAACACATGCTGACCTGTGAAAACACTAGTTAGCTAGTCTTTTTAGTCTATTTATAAAAATGGCTAAATAGTAGTGTATTGTTGTCATTTTCAGAGGGAAAATAAAGTAAAGGTTGACATGGTAACAAATGGTGAGCTTATTTTCACCCATGTATGCAATTGGATAGGAAACCTCTCCTACCCATCTTATAAAACAGTTGTTAAGGCTGTGAAGGCAGGCGAAGTCAGGGGCAGGAGAGTAGAGTAGACAGGGGCACTTTTATTCCGGTCAAAAAATAGGCACAACATGACATCTAAGTGCCCCAAAACCACGGAACATGAATACAAAAGTATAGCGCGTGAACATACACCATTAACAATAAACAATTACACACAAAGACATGGAAGGGAACAGAGGACTAAATACATGCAGTGCGATTATGGAATGAAAACCAGGTGTGAATGAAACAAGACAAAACAAATGGATATATGAGAAATGGAGCGGCGATGGCTAGACTTGTCATGATAATCTGCTGCTGCTGGGTCCATCGCCGAACGCCGCCCGAACAAGGAGAGGAGATGACTTCGGCGGAAGTCGTGACAACAGTGGTATATTAATGTATATTTAACAAAATATAAAGAGTTCCGATTATTGTATTGGACAATATACAAACGTTTTTGAGATAGTTAGACATGTTAGATAAGTAAGTAAATGTATTTATTGGTTTCTTTTCACTCTGATAAGAGAGATGTAATGAATTGAAGGTTATTTCAAGCTGCAAAATGTAACTTTTTGGGCGACCCAACCGAGTTCACAGAACTTAGTGTTCTATGTGCGCTGGATTTAAGTTTTGTTTTTTCTTTTACTTTCAGTTTGTACGCCAGCTTCAAACAGCTGAAAATACAATATTTTTGTTTATGAAAAGTGTATTTCACAGCGGTTTAGGTGGTACAATGATTCTCTACACTATACTTGCTTATTTTGTCACATAAACTGAAATTTGTCAAACTATTCGAATTTTAGCAGCGAGGAAATGACGGAGCGATTTCTGCGTAGTGCACCTTTAATGTGAAAATCTAAATGTACCGATTGGAAGGTTGTGTCATTCGATTTGGGGTTGGGTGGAGTCGTCAGAAATTCAGCTGAAAAAAATGTGGTCCCCAGAAATTCTGGTGAACAAAACGGGGGTCCCCGCTAAAAAAGTTTGAATACCAGTGTGTTAAAAGGTGCAATGCATTATTCATAAACTGCAGAACCTCTGATTGCTGTTTCTGTCTTGATTAGTCCTATCAAATGTGCAATGATGGCTAGTCTGGAGCATTTCCCTTTAATTTCTCTATAACTGTGTACTGTGTGATCACTGTAAACGGACGAGGGGACAGTCGACCAAGGAAACGGAGGAGTAGGCCCCTCACTGTCCCTCTCTTACGATGTCATCCACACCGACAAACAATATATAATCTCACACATTGAAACCTCTCTCTCAATGACATCATGCCCAGGGCCATTCACCATCGCCGGCCCCACAGTTCACCCACGGTCATGAATCAATTTAACCATAAGCTTTTATCCAAAGCAACTTGCAAATCATTGACCCCCAGTTAAACACAGCAACGTAAAGTAGGAGGAGGAGGAGTGTGTGTGTATGTGTGAGCAGAGAGTTCAGCGTGCCTAGGGGCATAGCAGTATTGAATTTGAACCCATGACCCCCAGCACCTCACAGGTCCTGGACCCAGTGCATTGTGATTGGACGAGGCGTGTTCCGTGGAGGACGTGCTCAGAGGGTCCAGGGCCTGCCCGGGCTGCCAGGGATCCAGGGGGGATAGTGGAGGCCGAGGTCTGGCCCCTCTCTGGATCCTCCAGACTGACCCCTCCATCACATCATGGCTCCCATCCTATAGAGGCCCTCAGGCTATCAGCACCGTGCTGCTGATGCTGCCACTACTACTGCCGCTGCTCACACAAACAAAGGAGAGAAAACTGTTTCTGAGACTTTTCTAAAATAACTGACAGAGGGAGAGAGAGGGAGAGAAAGAGAAAGAGAGGAAGAGAGAGAGAGAGAGAGAGAGAGAGAGAGAGAGAGAGAGAGAGAGCAAGAGAAGAGAGAGAGTTAGAGGGACACAGAGAGAGAGAGAGAGAGAGAGAGACAGAGAGAGAGAGAGAGAGAGAGATAGAGAGAGAGAGAGAGAGTTAGAGAGAGAGAGTTAGATAGAGAGACAGAGAGAGAGTTAGAGAGAGAGAGTTAGAGAGAGAGAGTTAGATAGAGAGAGAGAGAGAGAGAGAGAGAGAGAGAAGGAGAGAGAGAGAGAGAGAGAGAGAGAGAGAGAGAGAGAGAGAGAGAGAGCAGCGAGAAAAGGGCATGGATGACATCCCCAAAAAGATGGCCTCTCTGTTGGTGCTGAGGAGTGACTTCAGTGGGGGACCTTCTGTTCCTTTCCCAGAGAGGAGCTACTCTACAGGGAGGCTCTCTCACATATCAATATCACTGCTACTGCTCTCACTCTCTCCCGCGCCAGGGGAACAGGTTAAAAGGCCCTCTGAGCACACAGGACTCCACTTTCATGAATCATGCAACTGAAGATGAAGAGAGTGAAAGAAAGATGAAGAAGAGAAAAATGCTTTGGAGGAGGGGAGAGGAGGAGGGGGGAGAAAGGGGGTGGGGGTCCCAGAGATTCAAAGACACAAGCCTGGGAGGGTCGATGGTCACTGCTCTTCTCCGCACAACACACCAACACCAACCCCAGCTATCTATAGACAGTCATAGACATTGTATTGACCGAACTGTCTGACAGGAAGTCACAATAAACTTTATTGAACACTTTAGCTAGAGCCCGTACGATGCAGACAATATAACTTCCAGCAGCAGCTCCTTCTGGCTGTCGTATTCATCCTCTTGGAGAGGCTTTTTAAGGCCGTAATAATATGATGGCCCCATCAGGACAAACTCTGGGCCCTATAGTCAGCGCTATAGCTATATGTATCCTATAGTTATCATCTAGGATATAATATCTTATCAGGTCACGTCATGTGGTCAGACAAAAACTAAGTGGTTCCATGAAAATGTAACACCTATATCCCTGTGAATTACTATGGACCAGGTGCTCTGTACGGGTCTGAAGTATCAGTATAGCTTTATGGGCCTGATTTTACAGTACCTGTACGTGGCGTAACACAGTCCTGCCTAATTCCCCTCGCTCCATTTCTACATCACTGAACAATTTCCACAGCTGTACGCCGGATTACTTCCTTCAAATGGGAGAGGAAATGTAATTCCACTTTCCGGCGGGAACATTTTTACGACCGTTTCTACACAGGTGTCGGTTGAAAAAAAGGAGAGAAAGCCTTAATGGAGTTATGCAAATTGACCAACGCTACATAATCCCCTGGATATAGGTATTTCACCAGAGATGAGAGTGGAACAGCTGTGTACAACAGAGATCCATGCACCCTACCCGTACACAGACATCTAAATACTCTATTTCATTTTGTTGTGCGAATCGAGTTTTCCCCCCGTCTTCTGTGTCAGTATCAGTCATTCTCTGTTTTCTGCCACGCATTTCAATCATTGATATTTTCCCAGCCAGTAAATTCGATTATTTTATATAGCTTTGTGTGTAGTTGCACCGTATGCACAGAATGTATGCTATTTATTCTGTTATATAGCTTTGTGTGTAGT